>NC_031967.2:39968221-40127170 GCF_001858045.2 Oreochromis niloticus
TGCCTTCACACACATATAAAACTGAGGGACATCCCATTCTTAATCCACAAGGTTTAATATGATGTCAGTCCACCTTTGTAGCTAACTCTTCTGGGACGGCTTTCCACAAGGTTTAGGAGTGTTTATGGGACTTTTTAAACATTCTTCCAGACACATATATGTGAGGTCAGACAGCGATGTTGGACGAGAAGGCCTGATTTGACTGACTGAGTTTCTGTCTTTCCCATTTACTTAAGGTTTGTTATAATACCACAAGCATTTTTATGACTCGTCTGTGTGGAATTTATACAGAAAACCTGCAACAATAACAACATCGTCTCCACCCAGATGAAACTCCACAACATGACCTGACAGACACTGAAAGTTCAGACTGGTCGTCATTATGATTTATGAACGGCCTCCTTGATTTGTCTTTGACTGTATGCTGACTCTGAGTTGCTGAGTCCCTGCTGTGTCTGTTTCAGCCTGGTGTTCATTCTTGTATCTGCTCAGGGTCCAGGATGCAGACTGGATAAGGCACATTTAGAGAACACATTTAAAACAAGACAACAAAATAGTTTTTTTATGTTACTAAAATTAAGAACTGTATTTTATGTATGAGAGAAGAAGAAAACCTTTGGGTGAAGCAGTTTGAATAAAACAGATGTCTACACATGAAACAAACAATAAAACAAACAAAAAAAACATTTTTCCTCTTTGAAGCCAAGTTTCTAAAAAAGCTTTGGAGGAATGATTTCATCCAGTTTTGTCCATTATTAAAAACGACATTTATTTGGCAGTCATTCAACATCACCACTTGTGTATAACTCGGCTGATTTCTGTCTCAATTAGCTTATTTACTCCGAATCAGAAGCATCAGATTTCTGGAGACGCTCTGCCTGCCAGACACAGCTCAGGGCAATGAAACATGTCTATCCTCCACAATATACAGGCCTGTATCATTTAGTGTCTGTATTGAAATGTATAAATGATCAAGTGTGATCAAACTTACATCTGAAAAATGACATTAAATGTCAAACATTAAGTATTTAATTTTTGTTACATTTTAAAAGTTCAAAGCTCAAAGAAATTAAGTTTACAGTCATATATGATCAAGAAAATCAACAATCTTCACATTTCAGAAACTGGAACCAGCTTTAAATGTGACTAAAATAATGATAAAACAATCAATTCTCTAATCATTGACTAACTGATGAATCACTGCAGCTTCAATATATTGTTGCATTTGACAACCCACTACAGCAACTACAGAATAAAACCACTAACCAGACTGATGACAGATTTCAAACATGCTGAATATGAAGAGTAGTATCATTTAAACTCACATGATTGTCAGCCATAAGAACAAATTCAGATTTATATTCATGTAAGGTATATAAATGTAAGTACAGTTTGAATCAGTGCAATATTATTTTCACACATCAATGGACCACTGAACTTCTCAGCTTCTAAAATGTAAAGCCTCATTTAGAAACTACACAAGTACATATAATGATCAGGGATCAACATGAACCTGTCTTCTCTATTTGACTCTAATTAACTAATCTGGCAGAACAAATTCCTGACTCACTGCCATCAGTAGACTGTAGTGAATGCCTGATTGATAGGAACCCTAACTCAATGTTCCTCACAGCAGTGGAGGAAAAAGAAATAATTGACACTGTACACATGTGTAAATATAAAACATCTACTGATTGTAATGATATTGACATGATAATCATCAAGAAGGTCATTGAAGGAATAGTAGGACCTCTAACATATATTTGCAACTTATCATTTTAGACTCGAAAAGTTCCAAACAAAATGAAAATAGCTAAAGTTGTGCCGCTGTATAAAACTGGGGATAGACACCACTTCACAAATTATAGGCCGGTTTCTTTACTACCACAATTCTCCAAAATCCTAGAAAACCTGTTTAATAAACGATTAGACAAATTCTTAGATAAATATAAATTACTCTCTGACAGTCAATATGGATTCAGATCAAAAAGATCAACATCTCTGGCATTAATCGAATCAATTGAGGAGATTACGAATGCTACAGATCAGAAACATGCAGCTGGACTATTTCTGGATCTCAAGAAAGCATTCGACACAATCAATCATGACATATTAATTAATAAACTAGAACGGTACGGGATCAGGGGGGTTGTACTGCACTGGGTGAAAAATTATTTAAGTGACAGGAAACAATTTGTGAAGCTGGGTATCCATTCCTCATCATGCTTGGACATTGCTTGTGGTATTCCACAAGGCTCTGTACTGGGTCCAAAATTATTTATTATTTATATAAATGATATTTGTAAGGTATCTGATATATTAAAACTAGTATTACTTGCAGATGACACAAATATTTTTTGTTCTGGGGGGAATCTAAAGGAACTGCTGGATACAGTTACTTTAGAAATGTGCAAAATTAAAAAATGGTTTAACAGGAACAAACTATCTCTAAATCTAAGTAAAACTAAAATAATCTTATTTGGGAATTCCCTTAGAAATGCACAAGCGCAGATTCATATAGATGGTGTGGAAATTGAAAGGGTACTTGAACATAAGTTTCTTGGTGTGATTATAGATGATAAATTAAACTGGAAGTCTCATATAAATCATATACATAACAAAATTTCAAGAAGTGTTTCAATCTCGAGTAAAGTAAAACACATTCTGGACCACAAATCACTCCACATTCTCTATTGTTCCCTGATTTCACCGTATTTGCATTACTGTGCAGAGGTTTGGGGCAATACCTACAAATGTTCGCTATCATCATTCTTTATATTACAAAAAAGGGCCATAAGGATAATCCATAAAACTGGTTATAGAGATCATACAAATCCACTATTCTTAAAATCAAAAATTCTAAAATTAACAGATCTGGTTCATTTTCTCACTGCACAAATGATGTATAAAGCAATAAATAACCTGCTTCCTGACAATATTCTAAAACTGTTTTCTAAAAGGGAACGGGGATACAATTTGAGGGGGGAATTAATTTTAAAACATCCTTGTATCCGCACAACATTAAAAAGTTTTTGCATCTCTGTGTGTGGAGTGAAGCTGTGGAACAGACTAAGTAAAGACATGAAGCAATGTCCGAGCATGGTGCAGTTTAAAAAGCAGTTTAAGGATATGGTTTTTACAGGGTACAGGGAGGAGGCAGAGATTTGATAGGGTGTTCTTGTCCAATATTTTCATGTGTGTGCGGGTGTTGAGGTGTTACTGTGCTATGTGTATATACGTAGGTATATATATATATATATATATATACACATACATACATACATATATATAAAAAAGATATATACATATATAAAAAAATATGCACATTGTCATGATCCTGGGCCATGTTGGCATTTTTGGTTCTCTTGTATTTTTAGTATGTTCTGTATTTAGGCCATGGTTCCTGCCCTGTTACATTGCTCCTTATGTGTTTTCCCCCTGGTTACTCTTACCCGCTGTGTGCCCCTCTGTGTATCTGTGAGCCCTCGTCTCTCCTTGTGTTTCATTCCATGTTTTCCCCAGCCCGTTATGTCTGTGTTCTCCCCGTGCTCTCTCTCCTCCTGTCTGAACCTCTGTACTTCCTGTTTTACTTTGACAGTCTCCCGTCAGTGTTGCGTTACTCCTGCCTCGTCTTGTTATGATTATCAGTGTCACCTGTGTTCCTCGTGTGCTCCCACTTCCCTCTTTAACCCTCTGTCACGGCGGGGTGCGCCGGTGTGAGGAAAGAGGTGGACCCAGGTGCAGACACGGTGGAGACAAAACGTAGTTTCAAAAAATAAAGCGAGCCTTTATTGGCTGATGCAGAAGAAAAAACAGGCAACTAGGGAAACTAAGGAGGCTATGTACACTGTGTTACAAAAAGGGCTGAGACACTCAGTGAAAAACTATGACAAACTATGGACACTGAGTAAACTAGAAAACACAGAGAAACAACGGAGAAAAACCTATGACAACTGTGGTGGAGTTAACAGACGATCCGACACTGACTGAGGGGAAACACACAGACTAAATACACATGAGGAATAATCAAGGGGAGTCGGATCACATGGGAAACACGGCTGACAACAATTAACATAATGACAGGACACGTGAAACTAAATACAATAAACACAACACACCAAGCTCTTTCAAAATAAAACAGGAAACATAAGAAGATACAGCCATGACTTGAATCTTACAACCAAGGAAAACTTAGACACGAAACATGGCAGAATGAAACTAAATAAACTGCAATGAAAACTAGACTAAAAAGAATAACAAAACACCAGAAAACTCAACATACTGGGTCACATGACCCAGGGCCGTGACACCCTCTGTGTATTTAGGTCTGCGTCTCCCTCAGTTCTGTGTCGCGTTCTCCCTCATAGCTGTGTGACTTTTTCCCTGTGGCTCCTTGTGCTTTAGTTTTCCCAGTTTAGTTTTGTATTGTTTCCCACGCCAGCAATAAAGCTGTGTTTTCTGAGTTTACCTTTTGCTTCTGTGAGTTGCGTTTGGGTCCAATTCCTGCCTGCACACAGCCAAACCATGACACACATAACATATAATGTAATTGCAAGGAGGTATTTCTGTAGTCTATTGATTACTAGATAGTGGAAAAGGGGTGGGATTAAATAAGCTTATACTTCTTCGTGCTCCTTTTTGAACATGAAAGTTATTTGTAGTTGTGGTTGCTCGTTTTCCTATTGTTTTGCTTTGTTTATTTGTCTCTTTGAATTCTATGCTGTTGTACTTTTTTAACATGTTCAAAATAAAGATTCAATCAATCAATCAATCAATCAACTCTGCAGTGGCTCCATCAAACCAAAACCGAAGTCCAGCATAGAGCGGCTGAGTGAAGGTGGTCTGGACTCTGTGGAGGAGAGTCATGGTTTCAGAGACGCTGTAGAAAGACAGAATACCTGCTCTGTGATCCAGGTACACTCCTACTCTGGAGGACCGAGGACCTGAGAGGAGAGTTTCAACATTGTTGTGTTGAAATTTAAAACTTCCTAGGTACCAATATAGTGCCCAAGATTTGTCATTATTTCCAAATCCACATTCACCGCCCAGCCCTGCTCTGCTGATATTCTTGTATGCGACTGCTACATCAACTCCTCCCCTTCTCCACTCCACCTCCCAGTAACAACGTCCAGTCAGACTCTTTCTACTCAGGACCTGAAGCCGTCCAACGAATCTGTCTGGATGATCAGAATAAGACTGTTTTTGTTTCATTAATGTTACTTTTCTGTTCCCCTCAGATAATAACAGATGTGTGTTTGCTGTGTTTGGATCCAGTGTGATTTCATGTGAATATTTTAAGAATCCAGCTCTGGTCTTTGGCTCTGGTGGTGACAGTAAAACATCCTCTTCAGTGACTGTCAGTGAGATGTTTGTCCATTCCTCTCTCAGAATGTCCTGTAGTTTATCTCTGGTCTCTGACACAGCTGCTGTCACATCCTCAAAGTAGCTCAGAGGACGAATATTGATGCTGGATGAGTGTGTAGACTCACTGAGTGCTGACAGTGAGGGGTAGTTGTGTAGAAACTGGTTGTGATCCTCTGTGTGTGAGAGCTGCTCCAGCTCGCCGTCTTTCCTCTTCAGCTCAGCGATCTCCTGCTCCAGCTTCTCCTGAAGCTCTTTGACTCGACTCACTTCAGTTTCCTGCTGGGATCTGACCTGCTGCTTCACATCAGAGCTTCTTTTCTGGATGAGACGGATCAGCTCAGTGAACATCTTCTCACTGTCCTCCACTGCTTTATCAGCAGAGCCATTGATGGCCTCCACCTCCTGTTGAAGCAGCTTCACATCTTTCTCTCGCTCCTGGATTCTCTTCTGGATGCTTAGTCGTCTCACCTCAAGCTCCTTCTGCTTCTCAGTCCTTTCTGCTGCAGCTGGGACTGTTTCATGGCCTTTATGTTCATCCATTGTGCAGAGATAACAGATACTCTGCTGATCAGTACGACAGAAAATCTTCATCACCTCATCATGACGAGAGCAGATGTTCTCCTGGAGCTTCTTGGAGGGGGCCACCAACTTTCTTTAATGGAGCTGCATCATAGTGAGGTTGGAGGTGGCTCAGGGGGTTGGGAAGGGCACCTGTAACCGGAAGGTCGCCGGTTCGATCCCCGGCCTCTCTGTCCTGGTCGTTGTGTCCTTGGGCAAGACACTTTACCCTGCCGCCTACTGGTGTTGGCCAGAGGGGCCGATGGCGAGATATGGCAGCCTCCCTTCTGTCAGTCTGCCCCAAAGCAGCTGTGGCTACAACCGTAGCTTGCCTCCACCAGTGTGTGAATGTGAGTGTGAATAAATAATGACATTGTAAAGCGCTTTGGGTGCCTTGAAAAGCGCTATATAAATCCAATGCATTATTATTATTTACCTGTATGATAGTATGATTAGTTTCACTGCATTTGTCTGTATCGCTATTGATTTAGTATTGATATTTTTGTGTTTGTTGTTCACAGATTCAAACCCACCTGCTTCCACTGAGCAGACAGCAACAACACAGAGTGAAAGTGTCACTGCTGGAGTCTCTACACATTGTCCTGACTCCTCCTGGCTTCTGGTTGTGCGTGCGTCCTTGGATGGTGTTTTGCTGATGGCTGTTTTCCTCATGCTCTTCTACATTAGTAAGACAAGGAGGAACTTTGGACTGAACACCAGAGAAAATGACACAAACATGGAGGTGAGTTTGTGTCATTTTTTTTCTGTCTGTTTTTGCAGGTTTCAGTGAGTGTTGTTGATTCATGGTGTCAGTGTGATTTTCTCAGTGAAATGTAGTGAAAAGAGGTGATGCTACCTGTTGTTAAAGTTTCTTCAATAATATCCTTGTAGTCTTCACCAGCAGAGGGAAGTGAAGTTGACAATAGTTTCTATAATTATGTAGATATAAAACCATACAACATATTTTATGGTCCTTTGAGGTTATTCCACAGCATCATAATTTCATGATGTCATATCTAAAAGTGTGAAAGCACCTTTAGGCCTGTTTCCTGACACTGCAGCACATGTAAGCTGCTCTGAAGCAAATCTGTTGAACTTCTTATGATATTTATAATGTTACATGTTTTTGTTTGTTTGTTTCTCTGGAATAAACTTTGTGCTTCTTAGTTTTAAAGTTCAATTTGCATTAAACTGTGATGCTGCATGAGGTTATTGAAAATCTGTTTTGCATCTTAAGTTTTAAGTCTTCTTTTCTTAATTTTCAGTTCTCTGTAACACATGAGAACTGGGATCCAACCTCCAAACACAAAGAGTCCAAAAGCAGCAGGACCAAACCCACTCTGCATTATTAAAGACCAAAATCTAACAAGTAAAAATGAATTTTGATATTTTTGGACCTATACCTGAGATTTCATGATCACCTCCATATAATTTGCTTCACTATGCTTCATTTTGTTCCTGTTATTCAAATGCATACATGTACATTGATGTACTTCATTGCAGAGGTGGGAAGTAACAAAGTACAAATACTGTACTGTACAGTTTTCAGGTATCTGTACTTTATTTGTTTGTCTTTTGTATTTTTTAATTTACTCCCTACATTTTTAAACAAATATCTGTACTTTCTACTTCTTACATTTTCAAAACAGGCTTTTTACTTTTGCTTTAACACGTTTCAGGAGAGTTATTATTTTGTCTCTTCCTCCAAACATCACACAGATTTGAGCCTAAACAGAAACGCATGAAAGGCAGTGCTTTTCATTTAGTGATTAGCAGCAGATGTTGCATGAAAGGAGATGTGTGCCAAAGTCAGGGGTTAAACATGGGACAGTGTTTTTTGGTTTTTTGAGGGGTTTTTGTCACAACACACTGGAACGACTGCAGGTGTCCATAAGTTGTGGTACTTCAGCAGCATGCGCTACCGAAGAGGAGCAAACAGAAAGGGAGGAACTGTTTTAACTGTCAGGTCATTTTAAATGCAACGTTTCTATAATCTCAACAAACATCAGCAAATACACAAACTGGTGAAGCTGCTGTGTTTCACAGGAAGAGAAAAGTAAGAGCTAACTTCACTCAGAGAAGGAAAAAGATAACAAAGAGGACAGGAGAGGATTCAAAGGGAAGGACTGCTAAGTGGAATTTGATAACCTGGAAATGTAAAGCTCATGTTTGTAAGTTACACATTGGTTGAGTACAGGTTAGGTTTTGTGTGAAACTTGGTGCAAAACAAACTGAGCCAGACTGTGTTATTTGAAGCATGTCAGTGCAGGATAAACAGGTTAGTTTGCTGTGCTGTAAATGATTAAAGTAAAGAACAGTGTGGAACTGCTGCACAGTGGCTGTGGTTTCATGCTCAGAGTAAGGTTCACATCAAGTGTGGCAGTCTTAGCTGATGATGCTGAAATCCATTGACTGAATTCCACCTTCATACCAGCTTCATATCATCTAGATTTTTTTTCCTGTTTATATAGATAGATAGATAGATAGATAGATAGATAGATAGATAGATAGATAGAAAGATAGACACATATATATAGGAGGGGGAAGCTCATTTCCGCCGCTTGTATCCGCGATCTCGTTCTTTCGGTCACGACCCACAGCTCATGAACATAGGTGAGGATAAGGACGCTTTTATGCTCAGCTCCCTCTTCAACACGAGGTCCCTTCTCCCGTCAGTCGCGAACAAGACCCCAAGATACTTAAACTCCTCCACTTGGGGCAGGAACTCGTCCCCGACATGGAGTGGGCAGGAAAACAAGAAACAATAAAACAAACAGGAGAAATACAATCGATAGTTGCAGCAGGAGCCTGATTAAGGGATGTCTAAATGCTTTGTTGAATAAGGGGAAACATCTTCCAGGTTGGTCAGAGTCAAAGACCAGCCATCTGTGATAAATGTTTTCCTTTTTGTCCCTGTCAAGTTTATGCGTCTTAGTCTCTGTCTCAGTGTCTGTCTCTTTGTGTCTCTTTGGGAGTGAATGTGCTTTTACTGCGGCAAAAATGAATGTTTGACAGTACTAAGATACGGACCTCCTGTGAAGTTGTCACCATACTAGTGATGAGCAAAACGAGACTTTGTGAAACATTTGAAGTATTTGTGCTTGTATTGATGATTCCAAACAATCTAAAACCATCTCCACAATTTGGGTATTGTCACCTCTTGATCATATTCTGTGAAATGGTGAGACAGACAAGTTCTGCACAACTTCAAACAAAACCACTTATTATACCAGACCATCAATAACTGTGATCATCACATGTTTTGGAGAAATCCTCAAACAAACAAGGCACCTTCTATTGGGTAGTGAAAGTGAGTGTGAAGAGGAAAGTGCAGAAGGGAGGGGGGGAGCATGCGGCAAAGGGCCGCAAATGACTTTTCCTGTTGATGTTATTTAATTATTTCCTGTTGATGGTCATTTTATAACTAAATATGCTGCTAAAGTATTTTTTTTTTAGAAGTTGGGTAATCAGTGGTACGATATACTAAGGTCACATTATTGAAAGGAAAAAAATGAGTGTCCATTTTGAGATTAAACTTGAAATAGTATTTTGAGAAAAGTCGAAATGTGGAGATTACAGTTGTTGTTTCAAGCCAGACAAATGCCACAGCAGCTACACCCTCACAAAATGCCTCAGAGAAACAAATCAATCAGCTGTCTTATCGTGTCTTGTGATACAGCATGCATCCTCTTCATTGCACAAGGGTGTAAACATCAATATCCTTGCTTCTGTTCATTGCCAGACACTTCATTTCATACAAATCCAGCCAACAAGTTTGTGTGTTTTTGTTTTTCCCTTCTGACCTGATGCAGCTGTTGTCACAGAGGGTGGACGGGGAGAAAAAGTCAGACCTGGTATTTTTGGCACTGTTTCTGATTCTTCTGTTGAAGGTGCAGCTGCTACGATGCCGAGTAGACTGACACATTTTACTGATTCTTTTTCTTGACTCACTTTCTTCTCAGCTTTTCAGCTCCACCTCTTTTCGCTTTTTCATATCTCTGTTTCATCAACCACTTGCTCCTTATTAAACTCTGATGTTGCTTTAAGACATTTAAAGAAATAATGCCAAACAAAAGTGAAACTGAGTGTGAAAAAGCTTCAGTGCTGTCACTTTTGTGCTGTACATGCTGCATCCTGTAGTGCCCACATTTTTGAAAGATGTTGTTTTCAAAGTTTGCATGATGGTGGATAAAAACAAAGCTGGAGCTGATTTCATTTTGGTGGAAATTGGGGCAAAATTGGAACAAATGTTGTTGTCAGTGCTGGAGAAGTGAAGGCACAAAAGATGTCGAGGTATGCGGGAAAATATTAAATTCTTATTCCTGTTGTTGCCTCTTGTTTCAGCTGGTAGCTGTTTATTCTCTTCAAACATTCGCTGCATCCTTGTTGTCCATGACTCTGTCCTGCAGCTGATGGAAACACCACTCTGTGGTTTCAGGTTTAAATGTTGTGAGCGATCAGGTAGCCAGTACAACAAAGTCCAGTGTTCCCACTTTTACTTTGTTCAGATTTCCCTGCTCTGACTTGGCCTCAGGATGTCTAGGGGAAAGAATCATATTCCCAAAGGAACAGTTTCATAGGACTGAGTTGATTATATGTCTCAGTACTTTGATGCTATGTTCGTAAGATTATTAAGCGCTGATTATATCCAGCTATATTAGGACTTAATTTAAATGACTTGTCTATTGTTTTTACTATTATCAAACTTTGTGATGGCTATGACGTGAATCTTTGACCGACAGTGACCCCTTGTGGACATTTAGAGATTCTGCTTGTGCCAAGTAGATGATGATATTATATGAAGTATTATAGATTTGCCTGTTTCTGATTTCAGAAGACCATACTGTTAGTCACACGTATACTATAAAGCAATAAGTTAAGTCTTAATATAAACCACGATACAAATGTTTATCATCTGTGTTTAAAGAAAGTATCTAAATTCATAAAAAAATTAAACAGTGTAATGGATTCACATTTCTCCTCAAATTCATATATTTGAATATATGAATAAATGTCAATAAAAGTGATACTGGGATTAAATCCTTTAACATCCCACCTCTATTGGTGAGGACTGCAAGTCAAGAAAAAGGTCTTAAAGGAAGCTTAAAAAAAAGGTGGTTTCAGGCTGAAGGGAGGCACAAAGTCACAGTCAAATATAAAGAAGGATGTTTTGTGCTGTGAATCATTCAGAGTTATTGTAGTAAACTTTAAGAGTTCAAACACAGAGCTGGAAATGATCAGAATATTTTCACTTTACGTTCAGATGCTGAAAAACTCAGATCAGCGACTGGTCGTCATAGTGATTTCTGGACCTCCAGTCAAATGTTATGGAGAAAGATGGTGACCTGGATCTCTGCTAAAAGATGGTCTCAGGTGTTAAATGTGAACGGTCTCCATCTGTCTCTTTGACCAGCCTGGCTGATGACCTTTGACCCCTCCTGACTTCATGCTGTGGCTGTTTCAGCCTTTTATTCATTCATGATACAGACTGTCTGCCCCAATTATGAACACATTTAAAACATAAATTTCAAGTGATATAATATGATGCATGGTGTATCACAACTACCTCTTACCAGCTACATTTTATACAAAAGAGCAGCATGATTGTGTGGTGGTTAGAACTGCTAACACAGATCCTTAATTCAAGTCTGGGCATTCTGTCCGTGCACGTATAGACACTAAAGCTGGTGTGCCAGAATGTCATACTAGAGGAGGGGTTCTTTAAATACAAGGGGGGAGCAAGCAAATCAGAGACCCAGGGCACAGAGATGGTACAGGTCTAATCAGAAAAGATTTATTCCCAGGCCAGAAAGCACAAATAAAACAAGCAATTCAAAAAAAACGTAAGCGATAAATTGTTGTCAACCAGTGATGGGAATAATGGCATTACAAGTAACGGCGTTACTAACGGCGTTACTTTTTTCAGTAACGAGTAATCTAACTAATTACTATTTCGTTACAATGCCGTTATAGTTACTAACAAGAAAATGCGGTTGCGTTACTATTTTTCAACAAACAGACGGTTGAAGCTGTGTTCAGCTGACCGCATCTTATATCAGTTGCACAGAAGTAGATGTAAGAAATCTGGGTGCTACAGTGTTTAGCAGCTGCTCGCGTTCCCGCGGGTGGCAAACACTTTCTGGCACAACACCTGGAGCTAAGGGGGCAAAACGATCACATGAGTGCTGCTGTTTGACTGAGGAACACTAAGGTACACATGGCAAGCCAATCACACGCCCACTTCAAGATGTCAAAGCAACAAGGTGATATACCAGTTTATAAATTGTGTTTATAGTCCACGTAAAACCAGAGTCATGATAAACAATATATACGAGTGTTTTTCCTGAATAGTTTCGTCACGTTAGCGCTAGCAAGCACTCTCTGCTTACGAGCAAAAAACAAAAAAAACAAAGCAAAAACACCCCTTTAGTGTTGGTGGAAAAAAACGTAGAATGTCGACAAATCAAAAATGATATGGCAACATGACATTTGGATGTTTAGGAAGAGGGGGAAGTTTTAGGCGTGACAGCGAGAGAGAGTTTTGAGATGTGAGAGATTTGTGACGTTTAGCGTGTTTGGAGTGTGTAGTTAATGTGTTGTCTTGTGTAGTTAGTGTGTAGTGTTGTGGATAGTTTTGTGTGTTGTGTCAGAACAATGAGGCGACTGCTGTCTCCAGGTAGAAACAGGAGTGATACACCTGCTGCTGTCGGACCTGCAGGTATCAGGCTGTGATGTTCTCCTTTACAGTGGACAGAAATTATTGTGGCGAGCTCAGGAAACGGAGGAGACGGAGGTTTCTTCGGGAGCACCCGTTTATTTAGCTTTTGGGGAGGAACACTGGCGCGAGCCCTCTGCTCAGCGCGGCAACAACACAACAACCACACAAAATGGAGCTCTCTCACCCGGAAACACACAGAGGGAGCGTCACCTGTAACCATGACAACAGACAACAAACAGAACTGTAAACAGAACTACAAAACAGAACATAAATGTCCATAACATCCCCGAACAGCCCTGGCCCGCTACATAGCCCCCACCTAAGGGGTCAGTCGTCCCCGACAACCCCATTACCCCACACAAAGTCCTGCAAACGTCCCGGTGCCTTCTTCTGGCGCACCGGCCGGTCTCGACAGGCGGGGGAAAAGTCACTCGGGTCAGAACATGGGGCGCTGCCAGCATCCCCTGCCCCGGCGGCTGCTGGAGCGGGCGGGCAGTATGGTGAGAGCCTGTCCTGGTGCAACACCGCCACGCGTCCTGGACCTGGCATGCGGATCCGGTACACCACTTCTGTTAGCTGCCCCATGACCTCCGCCGGCCCTTGCCAGTGACTGCACAGCCTGGGGGACACCCCTCTCTTGCGAACCGGGCAGTACACCCAAACCTTGTCGTCAGGCACAAAAGCTCCCCCTCGGCACCTGGTGTCGCAGGCTCTTTTCTGTCGTGCTCCAGCACTGACCTGGGCCTGGCGGGTGCAGTCATGAACCACTCGCGGCCGCTCCCTCAGCCTCCTGTAGCAGTCCCTGGCCACCAACACGCGCCGGTTCTCTGCCTCGGGGATGGGGAAAGGGCCTAGGACGTCTCCTTCCACTCTCTCTATCGGGGCCCCCACCCGATGCTGCTGTAGGGGGGCAGTGAAGCGTTGAGTGGGGCCCTTCCGTGCCGTACAGGTGTCACAGCAGTGCACATGAAGTTCCACATCCCGTCGACAACCAGGCCAGTAGAACCGTCCCCTGAGACGGCGGAGAGTTTTAGCATTTCCATAGTGGCCGGCCCCCACCAAGCCGTGGACGAGCTCGAGCACCTGCGACCGCAGCGTCCGAGGCACCAACAGCTGCAGGAGATCTCTGCCCTGCCCGGGGGCCCGCCATCTCCGGTACAGGAGGCCGTCGTGGGTCTCCAGGTTGTTGTACTGGGAGTAGTAGGCCTTCACTTCGGGCCCCTGTCCTGACACCCCTGTCCAGCCTGGGCGTCGTGCTGCCTCCAGCCAGGCCCCCACCTGAACCAACGTCGCATCAGCCTCCTGCTCCT
Source organism: Oreochromis niloticus (assembly GCF_001858045.2). Classification (NCBI taxonomy): domain Eukaryota; kingdom Metazoa; phylum Chordata; class Actinopteri; order Cichliformes; family Cichlidae; genus Oreochromis; species Oreochromis niloticus. The sequence goes on from NC_031967.2 coordinate 39,982,172, forward strand.
GCTTCAGCTGCTGCATGGTCAACGAGAGCCATCCTCCTCCGCCGGCTGTGGCCCGAGCAGTAGCCACGCTCCGTGCCTCCTGGGCCCGCTCTCCCTGCCGTTTCGAGAGAGGCAGCTGGCGTGGGCGCAGACAGATGGGTTGAGCAGAGTCGGTGTCGGTGTTGTGCTGAACCAGCCGAGTCTGCCTGCAGTCTCCGGTTCCCTGCTTTTGACCGCACTGGAGGGCCAGAGTCTCTGTACCAAGAGTGATAGCCGGCTTTGCGGTGTCGACACAGGCCCACCAGTGGGTCAGCAGATCGAGGCCGATGATGCACTGGTCTTGAATGTCAGCAAGCCAGAAGTCGTGAATCAGCTCCAGATCCTTCACTCGGATCTGCAACTGTTTCTTCCCCCGCATATCAGCTCTCTCCCCCGTCACTGTCATCAGCTGGGTGTCAGTGGGCGACCAACCCTTGTCCAGCGACCCGGACGTTCCAGGAAGCACGCCAGGTCGTATCAGGGAGATGGTAGACCCCGTGTCCACCAGGGCCCGGCATGGCTGGCCCTCAACGCAGCAGCTCAGGTAGAGTCCCTTGAGGTGCCCAACCCGGCCCACCACCGTGCATCGTCCTTGGAGGGGGACAGGAAACTAGGGCGGTGGTCCCCTCACTACACCGCTCCCACCCCGTTTCCCTGTGGCTTCGTAGTTCTGGCCGTCGGGGCAGGTGCTGGGCAGTCACGCCCCACGTGGCCAGGCTCATCGCACCGGTAACAGCGGTCGGTGGGATGACGAGGACGCCTCCGAGGCACCGAGGGCTGCAGCTGGCATATCTCCACGACCGCCCCCTCCCCGTCGCAGTCTGCGGCTCTGATTTGAGGGTAGTTTGGGGGCCGCACCTGCTGGTTAGGTGGCGAGGTGAGCACCGGCTCGGCCCTTTCAGCCTGAAGGAGCGCCTCACTGAGAGTCTGAGGCATGGCTAGGCGGACGTGTTGGCGCAGTCGCTCTGGAAAAAGCCCTCGCAGGAAAGCATGCAGGCTAAGCTCCTCACGGGCTGCTGCTGGGAACTCTGGGTAGCCACGACGAGCATACAGCAACACATCCGCTGCAAAAGTGTCCAGGCTCTCCCCCGGCCTACGGCTCCGGTTAATCAGCTGCTCCCTGCTCTGCTCAGTGGAGTGCCGCTGCCCAAATCGCCTCTCGAGTGCTATGGTGAGGGCCTGGAGCTCATGCTGCTCTGATGGGGCTAAGTCATGGAGTACCTGCAGTGCATCTCCTTCCAATGCTAACGCTAGGTGGGTAGCAGCCTCGCCGTCGCTCTAGCCGCCTCGCGGCTAGCCGTACTTGTGAGAGGTAGGGCTCTAGCGGAGTTAGCCCGTTATATTTCGGTACCTTAGCTGGCGTTGCAGGCATCACTGCTCGCTGTCGGGAGCCCGGTGTGTCGGCCGAAGGAGGCAGCCCATCGAGCATTGCCCTAGCATCGGTCGCGGCGGCGGCCCGCCGCGGTGCGCTTGCGCCGTCGGGACCCCTCGGGGGACTTACATGGCCGCTAGCTTCCTCTCTCTTCAATCGCCAGCTTCCCAAGCAGCGAATACTCTCCTCGACAGCTTGCTCCAGCCTCTGAATGTCTCTCTCCATTCCGGCGAGGGTGAGCTATCCCACTTCTGACACCAATGTGGCGAGCTCAGGAAACGGAGGAGACAGAGGTTTCTTCGGGAGCACCCGTTTATTTAGCTTTTGGGGAGGAACACTGGCGCGAGCCCTCTGCTCAGCGCGGCAACAACACAACAACCACACAAAATGGCGCTCTCTCACCCGGAAACACACAGAGGGAGCGTCACCTGTAACCATGACAACAGACAACAAACAGAACTGTAAACAGAACTACAAAACAGAACATAAATGTCCATAACATCCCCGAACAGCCCTGGCCCGCTACATTATGTTTTTGGAGTGGCACAAATAATTTGTGTGGCATCTTTTTGAAGAACAACTGATTGTTCTGTAAATAGTTTGAAATGGTTATTAAAAAAAAGGGTAAACGGTAAATGGGTGCAAATAACTTTGTTGTTTGCAAAACCTGTGCATAGGATTTTAAAATAAACAATTTACATTTAAAGTTATAAAATATGATTCATTAAAGTTGTTTGTGGTTGTTACAGTAAAAAATATAACTTTTTCTACTCTGATTTTATGTTTTTTGTCTGATTTTAGATCAATTGTGTTAGTACAGTATGTCAAAATGAAAACATAACTGTAAATTCAGACATGTGATGTTATGCTGAAAAGGATGTAACCAAACAAGGCAAAGGAAATAGCTTTTAAAGGTAAAATGTGGAGGGAAAATCAAAAGTAGTTAAAAATGGCCAATTATACCCTGGACCCCAGAGGGTTAAACATTTTTTTAAAGTAAGGCAATAGTTACTTTTCAAGTAATTAATTACTTTTAGAATCTTGTAACTCAGTTACGTTTTAACTTGTAACTTGCCCAACACTGTTGTCAACATACCAAAATCCCAGAGGAATAAACAAACACAATTCTAACAAAATCTATAAAATGCAATGTTCTTTGTGCACTAAAACCCCCTCACAGTGCCATTGTCCTACAAAGCCAGGACAGATGTTACACGTGGATGAAAACAGGGGAGCAATTTCTCTTCAGAGCGTAGACCACGCCACCTTAGTCCCAGAACGACAAGGAGAAGCCTCCCATCTCCGTCTCATCACTCCACCGGGTTTGTCCCATCACAGCCCAGCTTGCGCTTTGCAATTGAGCCTCTCACTCGCTGCCACAACGTCTTCCCCCATGCCATCACCCTATCAACAGACAAACTTTGAACTTTTAAATACTGGAAATGAAACGGGAAGCCACCCTGGCTAGCAGCTATGGCTGCAGACATGACAGGTTAGCATGCTACAAACAGTGATGTCTATTAAAATCTAATGTTCATTTCAGTTCTGGAGAAATTTATAATTCTTCTAATGTTAGTGATACTATTTTTATTCAATCTAATTTGTATTGATAAATAATGCAGCACATAAAGAGAAAATTTGTGAACCCACACAGTAGCTTACAGGTCACAAGCTTAAACTAAGCTTCCGTTTTTGTTTTTCTTGTTAAAGTTAAAACAAATTAAAACCGATTGTCTGTCCATCAGCACCCTGACAGCTGGATAACACAGAAACACTCTCACAGTACAGAGACATTTGTAGACAGAAGCACAGACCACAGAAACTTGATGGGCAACAGAGAAACAGGATATAAAGCTCACCTCTGAAACAACCTTAACTCCAACACTCTGTGCATGATCAGACACCAAAGGCCGTCAGCTTTGTTATGAGGTCTTCATTAACTCTCCTGTAAATAAATTATTTTCTAGAATTAAACTAGTTTGTCTGCTCCTCTCTCACTCTGTCTCATCCAAAATCACTTTTTTAGACATTTAAAGCCTCAACTGAGCAGAAACAGCTCAAACACATAATCTGTTGGAGAGATTCAAGACTCCTGAATGTTTTTTTTTTATTTTGTTCACACGACACACCTGTGGTTCTTTCAGGGGGAGAACAACACCAGAAAAGCAGAATCAGTCAGATTAGGAGTTAGAAATAAAAGAAAGAACTGAATTTTCTCTGAAAGTGACATCACTGACTTCTCAGTGTGTTTATGGAGAGCTCATATAGAAAATGTGTCAAAATTCAGACTTTCTGGTCTAATTTTTCTTCCTTTACTTTTTTTATTGGTAGAGAGAGTCAGTCAGCATAACTATGAAAGGCTCTGGATTTAAAAGCGAGGAAATGTGAGAGATAACTGACAATGATTCGGACTGCAGACATCCTGACAGCTGCACCTGATCACACCTGTTTGCTTTAACATCTCTGATCAAGTTCAACAATCAGGACACCAGATAATGTTCCTGTGCTCACTGAGTGTGATTAATGAAGATTAAAATAAAACAGTTTCACCTCAAGTTTCATTTCTGAGGATTTTAAGTTTACAGTTAAAGATAAATTCTGCTCTTTAAACAGTTTAAACAGTTTCTGGATCCACAAACACTTTATTAGTCTGAGTTGATCCAGATGTAACTTGAAGGAGAAGTGAAAATCAAACAGGGATGTTGGAGTTTGTCTGATCACCTGATCACTGACAGGAACATGTGAACCTTAAAGCAGAGAGTTTTGTTTCAGTCAGTAAGAAGAGCGAGTCATCATGCACAACAACGATAAATCAAGTCTTTGAAGCAAAGAGAAAGCTTCCATTTGAAACGAGGAGACATTAGGAGTATGTATTTGATTGTTTATAATATTTTACTCTATCAGTGTGTTTATGTTATAGTGTGTTTGCTTCTATTTTATTTGAATCTTTTTTCTTTATGGATTCAAAGGCAGCAGCTGTATAAATAAAATAACTGAGTGTTAGTCTGTTACTGGGTGCAAAGTATAAAGCTACTGTGTTTGTACAGTGAGATTGAACAACAGTAATATGAGCAAAATTGTTTGTTTCTCCAGATTTCTGATCAACGATCAGTTTAGGAGGTTTTTCCTTTCTGGGTGAAAATCTAAAGTTTTAATGTTATGTGTAAAATGTTGTGGGTTCAACGGTCAGTGCCTGGGAGGCTGGCAGGGCAGCTGGGACCAGTAGAGTGGTTATGCTTGCCCTATTTAACAGTTTGCTGGAGCCTGAGGGGGAGAGCAGAGGAGTACTGAGCTGTAGAGAGTTGAGCTGAATAAGCTGCCGCTAAGACGCTGTCAGTCTGGGTCCTTGTTACACAGTGTAATAATCAGTATCATGAACAGGATCAGATGCTGTAATGAGTGAATGAAGTCAGACTGTAGATTTTCCTTCTTCGAGCTGTACTGACTGACCTTTGACCTCATGTGTTGATGACTCTTCACCTCTGTCTCCTCTCACAGAGAGAAGATGATGTGCAGGATCCTGCTGCTCATCATCCTCACCTCAGGTGTCTCTGGTTAGTTTACAGCTTCACTTTATGAACTCCAAATAAAGCTCAACAACAGATTTGTTCCAGTTCTCAGTGTGTCTGCTCCTCTCTTTCCCTCTCTGTCTCCTCAACAGGATCATTTGTAGTCAATGTGACACAGACCTCCTATCAGGCAGAGGAGAACCACAACATCACACTGGAGTGGACGTTCACCACCAAACCTGACAGATCCACCAAAACTCTCAACATCCTCTGTGAACTGTTTATCAGTAATAATAATGTTTCAGTCTTGTATCATGTTCATGAAGGTGTTGAGGTGTCAGAGTCTCAGGATGCAAAGTTTTCAGGACGAGTCCAGAGTGACAAAGATGCCCTCAGAGAAGGACGAATCAGACTTCAACTGTCCAGACTCAGGACTGATGACTCGGGTCTGTACCTGTGTGAGGTGAACACTGATTATGGCTTCAGTGTTGGAAGATGTCGACTCAACGTCACTGGTGAGATGAGTGAAACTTTAAAACATGAGGTTAGGTCATATTTTAGTTGAACTTTAGAATAATAAACTTTGGTGAATAGATTTTTTGAACTTTCAGGATAAAATAATATTTTCTGTCCTTTGCTGCAGCTGCTGCTGAGACCAAACATCAAACACCAACAATGAACCCACAGACAGAGAGTCGAGGAAGCATCTGTTGTTTGTTTTTGGGTGGCATGTACACCTATGAACCTATATATCTATCTGCACTGAAGATATATGCTGTAACCTTCATGTAGACTCTTAAGCACAAGTCGTTTTGCCTTCACCAGGGTTTATTAAGGTGGTACAGTAACAGGGCAGTTAATGTAAGGGGAGAGTTCTCCACTGTCCAACTTCCCCAAAGTACACACTCAACGTCTTGGATACATGCAGCACAACCAAAACATTCAATTTTTTCAATTCAGTTTTATTTATATAGCGCCAAATCACAACAGCAGTCGCCTCAAGGTGCTTTATATTGTGCAGTAGATCGTACAATAATAATGCACAATAATAAAACATGTTTCTTTAAAAACAGCAACAATGCGACAGAAGTAATAAACACATCACAATAAAATCGCCTTAAATATCATTAAAATACTATATAGTTATATATAAACACATATACTATAAACCTAAACTGGAATGTTTTCATATATGAGAATTACCATGTTAAGCCTGTAACCTATGTAATTAGGTCAAGTATTATTCACATGTATATCATAAGATAATGCCACTTGCTGTGTGAGCACCTGTTGTTCTGTACTGCTTGTTTAAAGATTTAATAATTAGGATTAATGTTTGACTATTTTGTGACCTATTGTGATGAGGCAAAGCAAAGGGTTAGTCAAAGGTTGCCCATCTGCAGATGGCCCTTAGCCAGAGTCCTGACCAGCCCCTGGCCGGCTGTTTTTGGCTAGAGGACAAGTGGGAAGTTACCCAGCAGCAGGGGCGGGGTTACTGGCCCCTATAAAGGGGGGTCAGAGGAGACCGGGGCTCTTCTCTTTCTATCTGTCTCTGAGTGGCTCTGCTGTCTGTGCTTATGGCTCTACATCCTGGGGTTTGCTTTGCTATGTGTTTTCTTGCTGTTCTGTTTATGTACTTTCTTGCTTTTCATATGATTCAGTGCATTAAACTCTGTTCCACAGGATCTTTGTGAGTGAATTGATTTTAATTTGATCTAAAAAAAACAAACAAACAAACAAACTTGATCTCCATATCATTGGTGGGATAAGGTTATCACGTTGGCTTCAAAATTTGTGACCTGACAGAGTGTGTTTCTCAACTCAAACCAAGAAGTCTGTGCTGCATCTTGTGGTCCAGCTTTGGCCCTTTTCCACTAACAGAAGTCAAAAAGTTGTGGTTTTTCAGTCCTGTTTGATCAGGTCGACTCCTCAACTGGCTCCCCACAGGGATTTGCACTCTGGCACTTCTTATTTATCCTACACACAAATATGTGGCAGGGGGCGGTAACACCACCTTGTACCTGCTTACAGTCATTGGGTATTTATTCGAGAGTAAGGCATAAGCCGACACAACAGATCTGTGGTGTGTTTCATCAAGAATAAGTAGGACATGAACTTTGAACTCTCCTGTGTGCAAAGTTTGTATGAAGTGTGTCAAATGAGCCGGAGACCAGGTTTGTGTTTCACTCAGCTGATTTAAAACCTCCTCTCAGGCTCACTGCATTACAAAAACAAAGATTACTTTCTGATTTTAAATATCTTCATGGTTCATGGAGAAATCTTGTGTTGAGTTCGAGTCTTTGTCCAGAATGTTAATTTGTCTTTAATGAGTCTACTTCCTGTGAGCTTTGTTAGTCCTGTTAGCTTAGTTTTGATATAAATGTATGCATTGTTCTGGGTGTGTGTGACATTAATGTAAATGATGTTTTTGTGTTGTTTGTATGCAGTGTGTAAAAAGAATAAAGTGTGTGAAACCAGAAGATTGTTAAATTACCCCAATTCTTTGATCTTTAGGCTAAATTCTCTTTATTCCATACAAACACTTTATACAAAAGCATTACAAACGTCCGGATGGGAGATATCCGCAGGAGGGTGTCCGGCAAAATCTCGAAGTGTCTGACCGTTTCTCACATTCTTATATTCTTATAACTTCGGCCCCCTCCAAAGTCATAAAAACCTAAGCATCCTCATTCTTTCTCTCAGTGAGCCTACGTTCCAACCTTGGCTTCCTGTGTTTCTCCTCCTGTTTAAAGTGGGAGAATCTCCCGTGCAGTATGTTCTGTTCTCTTTGTAATCAGAAAAGCAAGGCCATGATTCTCTGCAAACAGCATTTCTTATAAATCAGCAGTGTAATGCATCATAAAACACTCTTATTAGCAGAGAGAGAGATAGAGCGACACACTAAGCTGTGAAGTCATTAAAATGTCTCAATAAAAACAATCAGAGGGTAAAGGAAGTAAACTTCCTCTTTTTTGTAATTTTTCTACTTTCAAAAGAAAATGTGATTTGCAGCATCAGGTGACGTCAACATCTCTGTAGCCTGCTGCTCTAATACTGCACCGCCATAAAGAAAATAGAAAAACACATCCAGGTTTTGATGAGGTTTTTTCTTTTCCCTTTTTTATTCTCTCTGATGCTTCTGGTGTGAATATCTCATAAACAACAGGCAGCAGGTTCACTATGACCCAAACTCCAGAATCAGTAAACTCAGAGTCAGGAGAGGATCATTTAAAATGTTACAATTGGTCAGAAGTAAAACATGAAGTGTGATCAAACTTGATCTTTTTATAAAGAAGCAAAACAGTTTTTTCTTGATATATATATAGAAATATTTAAAATTTATTAAAAATAAAATCCAATGTAGGTTTAACCTGATGCCAGCTTCTAGCTGAGTTTGACTTAGTTTGTAGAACAAACCTGATGACACAAAAACCTAAAGTCAACCAAACACATCCAAAGTTAGAGACTGTGAGTAAAAACAAAGCCGACTGAGCCCCAAATCAGCCAAAAATGTGTGTAGTAAGAGCGGTCTCTTCTCTGTATGTTTTACTTTATCAACTGATTTATTGTGAGCAACACGAATGTTAACAGAGGAAAAATCATTGCAGTCACAGCTTGTTGTCTTTAACAGTCTCAGTGTTTTTCTTTCCTTGTTTGTGTGAGAATTTCTCCAAAACATGTGATGATCATGATTACTGACAGTCAGGTGTAAAACATAGTTTTGTTTGCAGTTGTGTCTTTTTCTTTGTACCAGTTTCATCAAGTCATAGCCAGATTGGCCAGCAGGTGTCACGGTGGAGAAGGTTTCAGACACTTCAATAAAATTTCTGCACAAATGCTTCAAATGCTTCAGTGTTTCACGAAGCCTCGCTTTGCCCATCACTAGTAGGCAGGCACCAAGTGCTGTTACTGCCTGCTGCACACACCATCTTTTCTCAGATCGACCAAACTGTCCGACCTGTAGATGTACGTGGTTCATTTTTCCATGTGTCAGTTTAAAAATGACTCTCTCAGTGTCAGAAAGACAAGTTTGCTTCTCTTCTCCACTGCAAGTGAAAAACAAACTGCAGAATGTCCTCAGTGTCATCAGTTCAGCTATATTAAATCAATGTGATGTTAAATTTTGCTATGAGAAGCAGTCGGAAATGTTTTCATGTAATTTGAAAGCTTTGGATGTTTTATCAAATAATTTCAGAATTTCTGGAAATAATCTAATTTTCATTTTTACTCACAATTTATTCGAAGCTTATTAATCATTTATATTTTACTCTAATCTTGAAAACTTGATTTTATTAATTTTAAATCATGTCAAGGTCTGTGACCAACTGTTTAAGTGTTCGTATTGGTTGTTTCTGGTTTAAGAAATATTCTATGTTGTTGTTGTTTTGTGGCCCTGCCAAGAGGGGACACTCTTTCGAAATGAAGACAAACACAGCAGTTGGAAATCTTCAGTGATGTGTTTAACTGTAAATTTTACATTTTAAATCCTGAGAAATGAAACTGAGGACATGAACTTGAGGTGAACAGTTTGTTTTATTTTAAAACATACTATTTTGACATCATCATCATCATCATCATGATTAACCAGTGCCCGATGATCAGTTATGTTAAAAACAAACAGGTGTTATCAGGTGCAGTTGTCAGCATATTCAGAGTCTGAATCATTGTCAGTTCTTTCTCACATTTTTATTGAATCTGGATGCTTATTTTACATGTACAAGGCCAGGCTGTCGGTCTGGCAGGCTTGTTATCATCACCTACCTGGTTTATCTGTTGCTCCGCCTCTCTCTGGTTCTCTGGTTGCTTTCGGCCCCTCTGGGGATTCCCTGGGTGGAACTTCTGGACCTTCGTCTGTTCGCTGTCCATTGGCTTCTGCGGTATTCTGGGCCCTTCTCTCCAGGCGCCCTTACAACGTCTGTTGGTTGACTCGTACTGGATCTCCACGCGAGTTTTGGACACTGGAGACTTTTATGCATGTTTCCCACGTAGCACACTGGTGCTTTTGGCTTCTTGGTTTTTGCTACTGTTTGCGAATTAACTGGGGCTTCTTGGCCCATGACTTCTCATCACTTCATCACCACTCTTTGTTAATATGACATGTGAGTCTAATAGCACAAGTCAACCTTTAGTTCAGAAAAGAACTAAAGGTTGACAAGATTTCTTGTGATGGCAATCCTTCTACAATGATGTCACAAAAGGAGAGATAGTACAACGCAACACAAGTTAGCTGGAAACTAAGAAGAAAAGCACAATGCAGGCTTAAAAGCACCAGTTTAAAGGTATCATTCTCTTTGAAAGCTTTCCTGTCTGTGAAAGAGCAAACAAGAGCAAACACATCTGAATCAGTCCTGACATAAAAATACAGCAGCCTACTTTGGGCAACAAGTTGTGCCCAGCCATCTGCCTCAGGAAATAATCCTAGATGTTTGTATGAACAGTTACAAGCTGAGAGGCATCATGAAGACGTGCATGTGGGAGTTGTATCTAACTTGGCATCAAAACACAGAATACCAAACTTTATTTAACTTTTTATATTTTAACCCAAAACATGCTTTCTCTGTCCTTAACTAAGTACTCTTAGTAACTAAATATGAACTGGTTGTGGGCTCATATATTGAGTTTGATTCTTAGTAAATTTGAACACAGAAAATAGGCTGTAGCCAGGGTTTAGATTTTTTGCTTTTAATGTGTAATGTTAAACCTAAAACACTCTGAGAGAAAGCAAACAGCTTGTGAGAACGAATGCTGGAAGATGTCCTGACATGACTTCTACTTACACATTTTCACCTGGAATGCAGGTGTGGGAATAGAAACACCAGGTAATGGCAGAGTGAAAAAAAAAACCCACCTGCATTCCTGGCACATGACGCGTCTTGAATATTTAAAGTGGAATGGGTGGAAGAGCTTTCAGCTTTCAGGCCCCTATCATTAGATGTTACACTTACTCACAATAATGCATGAGTTAATTTAGATGTTTGATTGAGACACTTTAATTTGATTAATGTTGTTTTCTCTGATGGATCCTGCTCTGAAATTAACTGGCTGCTTTATATATACATTATGTGAGTGTATTCATTTCATATATTTGACCCAGACTGTGTGAAAATGAAGTCTATCAATGTGTTTATTTAGGAGCTTTTTAGCAGTAGAGCTAAAAGGTCAAAGCGATTTTAATGTACTGTCCCTCAGTCTGCTGAGTCTGTAGCAGTGCATCGTAACAGAGAGCTGATGTAGAGATGAAATATTCTAAAAGTAGCACTTAAAGCTTAAATAATGAAGTTAAAACCAGAGTATCTCAACAGTGACTCAGCGCTTTCACTTTCACAAATGAACCCACAGAAACACGGACACAACATGTAAATTCCACAGTGAATAACCATCTTTGCTCATAAATAACTCTGAGCATTATAATAATCAGTGTTGGGCAAGTTACTTTGAAATAGTAATTCAATTATAGTTACTAGTTACTTCTTCAAAAAGTAACTGAGTTAGTAACTCAGTTACAATATTCTAAAAGTAATTAATTACTTGGAAAAGTAACTATTGCGTTACTTTAAAAAAAAAACAAAGAACGTTTAACCCTCTGGGGTCCAGAGTATAATTGGCCATTTTTTTACTACTCTTGATTTTCCCTCCACATTTTACCTTTAAAAACTATTTACTTTGCCTTGTTTGGTATCATTCTTTTTAGCGCAACCTCACATGCCTGAATTTACAGTTATGTTCTCATTTTGTCATACTGTATAACCAGAATTGATCTAAAATCAGACAAAAAACATAAAATCAGAGTAGAAAAAGTTATATTTTTACTGTAACAACCACAAACATGTTTAATGAATCATATTTCATAACTTCAAATGCAAATATAAATTGTCAATTTTAAAATCCAATGCACAAGTTTTGCAAACAACAAAGTTATTTGCATCCATTTACCTTTTACCCTTTTTATAAATAACCATTTCAAACTATTTACAGAACAATCAGCTGTTCTTCAATAAGATGCCACACAAATTATTTGTGCCACTCCAAAACATAATTTCTGTCCACTACAAAGGAGAACATCACAGCCTGATACCTGCAGGTCTGACAGCAGCAGGTGTATCACTCCTGTTTCTACCTGGAGACAGCAGTCACCTCATTGTTCTGACACACAACACAAAACTATACACAACACTACACACTAACTACACAAGACAACACATTAACTACACACTCCAAACACGCTAAACGTCACAAATCTCAAAACTCGCTCTCTCTCTTTTCCTGCTCTCTCTCTCTCTCGCCGTCGCTCCTAAAACTTTTTTTTTGTTTTGCTCATAGGCAGAGAGTGCTTGCTAGCGCTAACGTGGCGAAACTATTGAGGAAAAAACGCCGCGTATATATTGTTTATCATGACTCTGGTTTTATGTGGCCTATCAACACAATTTATAAACTGGTATATATCACCTTGTTGCTTTGTCTTTAAGTGGTCATGTGATTGGCTTACCACAACTACTTTATTCTTCCTCAGTCAAACAGCAGCACTCATGCGATTGTTTTGCCCCCTGAGCTCCGGGTGTTGTGCTGGACAGTGCTCGTGATTAGCGTCCGCGGGAGCGCGCGCAGCTGCTTAAAGCTGTAGCGTCCAGAAGATGCGGTAAGCTGAACACAGCTTCAACCGTCTGTTTGTTGAAAAATAGTAACGGACCGCGTTTCCTTGTTAGTAACTGTAACGCCGTTGTAACGATAGGAATAGTAATTAGTTAGATTACTCGTTACTGAAAAACGTAACGCCGTTAGTAACGCCGTTACTTGTAACGCCGTTATTCCCATCACTGATAATAATCTCACAGCTTAGAGTTCATTGTGCATGTCTGGGTTTGCCCACATGAAGAGGCTGGACTGGCTCCATTTGACTTTAAGGGAAAGGAGGAAGGTGTGTCATTATTTTGCAAGGAGAAACGTTGCCATTTGTTTTGTTTCTTTCTTTGGAGCCGTGTGAGAGTTGATGAACTGTTTGTGATTTTATCCATCCATTGGCTTCTGCTCATCCTTTTCAGGATTGATTTTTCTTCTCTGGTTTTGCCATCCAGTTAAGTTCATCCTTAACCAGTGGCCATGATGTGAAGTAGCAGCCCATTACAGATCACTCCTGAGCAGTGCACATTTACACCACCCCCCGCTCTTCTAAAATACTATGAAAAAGTCTTAAGCACAACATTAAACATTTTTCATCCAGCACTTTATTATCAGACTTTGATACTATCACATTTAGCACATGTGTGGCTTATTAACTCATCAACCAATTATTCCTTAGTTCGTGTGTTTGTATCATCTCCTGTTTACAAACCATTCTTCTTCCATGAAGCACTTTAGACTTTATGAAGGTTTTTGTGCGCCTCTATTTCAAAGGTCAACATGGCCAAAACATCTTGCTGTTGACACTTTGCATACAAATTGGTGTGTTGAAGAATAGCATTTATAGTATAGTATTTAGTAAATAAATAAAATCAGATATTAGTGCTTTTTCCTGCATAGAAATGTCCAAAATAGCTCTTTAATTTGAACAAAAATGTATTTGAAAACAGTTTTGTATAATAAATATTTCTTTTAAATTTGGTAACAAAGAAGGAATTTATTAATAATTAATATTCAATATTATTTTTCATGTTTCTCCTTTATTCAATAAACATTTAAACACAAAGTTTTTCTTTGCTGTTAGTGTTTTTAAAAACAATCATGCTTAACATAGTTCATTAGATGGTTTTCATTGATATTTTTATTATCATATCATCTAAGATATGAGTGTGTGTGTGTGTGTGTGTGTGTGTGTGTCTTATGTAGATGATAACTGAGTTCTTCTAAACCATCCCAGATTATAACCTTCCCACAGAACACTGTGTGTAGTTTAAAGCTCCAGTGTTACGAGTCTCAGGATAAACAAAAAAAAGAAAAACACATCTGATGTCTATCATGTCTGATTTACATCTGCTTTTTGTGTCTTTAGACCTTCTTGTCCATCTGCTTTTGTCTCAAGCATTAAGAATCACTTAACTTCAGATCCGAAATGAACAGATATTTTTCAGCAGCACTTCTTTTGTTCTGGCTCCAAACTGATTGAAGGAAGCAGCAGATGCTCTCTTTAATCAGTAAAAGAGTGGCTTTGTTTTCTCACCTTTCACTGAGTCCACTGAATACACTGTATATGGTTATAAAGTGTCAGATGTGCATTTCTTAAACACTACATTACATAGAAATCTCGTCAATGAATCTCTTCCTGAACTAACATGTTTAAAGTATTTAACTGTGTATTATGTTCTTTACACCTGTATCCACTGGATCCACTTCAGATTGGTTGGATGGTGCACACTTGACCTTTTCAATGACAGCTGCTGCTGCTCCAATGTTGGTTGATTTCAGTCCACAGGACATAGGCATTGTAAGCAGACACATCCAAAATGTTGTAGAAAATTACCAAGGGCCAACGAGCTGTCTTGCACTGGCAGCTGTATGTCGCTGTGACTTTGTCAAGATCCTCTACTCCACCTTTTGTGGAGTTGTAGTCTAGGATCATTTGTGGGGGGTTTTGTCTTCTCTTGTGCTCAGAGATGCATCTGTATGCATTGTACTCATGACAAGAACATTCTTGTTTTTCTTTGGGCAGTATGAAACAACTGTTGCTTTCTCGGTGAAAACAAATATTGAGGAATGCAGAGATCTTCCCTGCATCTTCAAAATTTCACTTATTTCTACTGATTGTTCCCAACATAGTCTACTTTCTCTTCTGAAGTTCCTCTCCAAGCCAGTAGGATGTAAAGAAATTGTCACAGGTGATGTTATGCCCTTGCAGCCCTTCACTCATCTGCAGCACCACACGCATCCCGATTCTTCTCAGATTCTCCTCCAGGTAGCTTTCCAGTGTACACTTGCATATTCCATGCATAGCTAAATTTTGCATCACAGGCTGCCTATATTTTGATGCCATACTTGGCCGGCTTGTTAGGCATATACTGTCGGAAAGGACAGCGACCCCTGAATGGGACAAGGCGCTCACCAACAGTAACGTGGTGACCAGGATTGTACAACAAAGGTAGAATTTCCACCCATTTATCCCATACATCTCTGATTGCAGCAAGTTTGTCTCTTTCACGTCGACCAGCTCTGGTTTCACGGTTGTCAAATCTGATCACACGAGATATCTTGAGAAATGTCTCCAAAGACATTCTTCTCTAAAGATTGGCCTTCCATTCTCTTCATTCCACAGACTTGCTTCCCCCTTGGACTTGTATACTCCAGCTAATATCAGAATTCCAATATAAGCATGCAAGTCAGTCTCATCCAGGGTTCTGAGTAGTATCATAGCTCTGCTTAGCACTGTGCTCTTCTGGACAGAGACCTCTGATGTTGTGACTGAAATATGCTGCTTTCACTCTTCCAGTTTTGTGGCTACAGCTCCCAATGGTCGTATTACCACTTTGGACTGTACCATCCACATCTGCTCCAGCTGTTCCTTCTGCTGTATCTCAAAAATGAAACTATGAAGACACTCAAAATAAATCTCACATGGCTGGAAACTATTTTCTGCAACTTTTTTGTATTTACAGTTTTGAGGAATAAACCTCTTAAATTTCTCTAATAAAAATAACAAAAACGATTTTCATTTTTTTGTAGTTTATTGCACTTTTTTGCAATTTATGTAGTTTCTATGCACTTAATGCATATGTATTATTAAAATTTGGGCTACAACGGTTGTACTGATGTATAGCAACTAGAAATGCTCCGAAAAATGGCACTACAGCAATATAAAGATAAGTTCTGGCGGACTTGATTCTATGGTAGGTCTTAAAGGGTTAATGCAAATGCGGAGTTTAGCGTCGGCGGAAAGATCGCGGCGCATGCCATGTATTAAACAGCGCCAGCTGCAGCCTCACATAGGCTGATACTAGCGGTGGAGGAGAGACGAAAAAGCAGGATACAGCCGAAATGCTGCCCTGCTCCAACTTCAGTTTTACACGCAGAAAGTTTGAGCAGACTTTTCTTGTGTTTTTCGTCTCCCTGTGGACTTTGGATAAATATGGCATTTTCTAGTTTTTGAGTGCACTCACTCACCTGTAAGGGCAGTTGAGGTAAGACAGCTGTTTTATCAGAAACCTGATTGCATTCAGTTCCCATGCATGTGAGAATATGACTTGTGCATTTCTTTATATTTTTGTTTTTTGTGTAGCTTTGCTGGGCTTCAAAGTGGGGGGAAAATGACTGCCCCGGCTTCACGTGGTGTCCCGGTGTTGCTGTTTAACAGGTTTAAATGACAGTTGTTCCAGATTAACTGGCGTCGCAGATCAACTAGTGACTGTCAAACAGATGTGCGGTAGACTTACTTTTCAGGAGCCGCTACCGACAAACCAGCAAATAAAGACTAAATATTTCATCTTTGGGGTTACCTTAACACAGTCCGTCAGTCGTGTTGCTGTTTAACAACAAAATATTTTAAAATGTCGCGAGTTTACCTGGTGATATTCTCATGCACGAGGCCATCGCGAAAACAGCAAAAACCAATAAACCTTTAAATCATTTCAAGGAATTTGAGCTTTTCCGAACGGTTGACGTTTACTTTTTCTTACGGAGATTCATTTTTGATGCTGTGTGGTTATTTATATTCTATTTTTTTTAGTGTCAACTTAGTAAATTTTTTAAAATATTTTCTTAGAGAGAAAATGTCCGCACCATTGTTTGTGTTGCTGTTCACAATGATTGATTAATTTATTTTATGAAAGCAGAGAGCTAAATCCAACTGTTAGATTTTCAGTGCTGGGAGAAAAACAGTCATTTCAGCTTTTGTTCGGTCTTATTCAAAGAGCTGCCATATGAACCACTGATCAACCACCACAAATGTTTGAGCTTCCTCAGTCCCGCTGGTGGAAGGTTAAGACTAAGTTGTGTCTTGTATAAATTGGGCGCTGCTGTTTTCTCTGCGCAGTCAGTGAAATCTGTCCATGGATGTCGGTGTGTGCAGAATGTGAGGGGAAAGAAGAGCAGACAGCAGCAGTAAGTATTTTATCTGCAACTCTGTTTTTATGTCAAACGTCTCTGAGAGTGTTTGAAGTGAAATCTCTGCTCTCATTATCATTAGATATAATGTTATTATTTTACCAGCTGATGTTACAGTCTACTCTTATTAGAATGAGATTTTAACCACTACAGTGCAAAGTTTTTAGATACTGCGTTGATAAAGTACAAGAGATACAATCAGTGCTTTGTCAGTGTTTATTCAGCATTCAAGGACAGCAATATTTGCATAGTATTTTTACTGACATATATGCACATATGTTTTGGGCAAAAACATTTTTGAATATTAAAATATGAACATTTTTAACATACAATTGGCAAATTAACCAATGCAAAACTTTATCTGCCTATTAAAAAAAGAAGATAATCTTCTCACAAACTGGTGTTTGATTTTGAAACAGGAAAAAAGTGGGGAAACAAATGAAAAGACTAACATTTGAATGAAACCTGAAAGCAAGTAAATACTTTCTATACCTTCTTTTGATAATGTTTTCAGTATAAATTGTGCAAAAATAAACCTCTTGAACTTTTAATAAGAGTCTGTTACATGTTAGGAAGACAAGAAGTACAAAAACATTTGTAAACAGCAGCACTTGCAGTTGCAAAATATTTATGTTTTGAAAGTGAACATTTACTCAAGTACCTACTCTATGCTTCATTAAATATTATCAGTGACTCAGAATAGGTGGATCTGCCTGTTACGGTGACGGGTGGCAAAACGTGTTACAAAGTATATATAAACAATTTTTTTAATTATTATATATTTTTTAAATTTTAATTATAAATATAAATATATATCATATAAAAATATTAGATTTCATTAAATAAAAAAACATGTTATTTAAAGCAGGATTTTGTTTTACTTTCCAATTATGTACCACACTACATATATTTGCTTAGTTAATTATTTAGTCCCAAATACTAGGATTTGTCCCCTATGGATCGGTTGAACAATTGACAATATAAACATCCCTTCCTGGCATTTTCCTTATTCATTCTCACACATACCTTCATTTGTAGAACTCACAGGTGACAATGATGACTGCTGCTCAGTCCACCTTTCCCTTACGTTGCTCTCTGCTCCTGGTTATATTTTACCCGTCTTAAGGAAGAAATTCTCAATATTTTGAGATCTTTTTATTCTTCTGGTTGGCCCTGAAGTAATAAAGCAAAAACTTATGTCACAAACAACAACTTTCCTGATGTATGACCTTGACTAGAAGTCAGGGATGTCAAATTCTGGCCCTCATGGACCCCTATCCTGCATGTTTTGGATGTTACCTTTACCAACATAGCCAATTCAAATCAAATAATCCCCAAACACCTAGTTGTGCATAAGTCTGTAAATGATTCTTTAAATCAGCTGTGTTGAAGTATGGAAACATCTGAAACCGGGAGGACAGGAGCCTTGAGAACCAGAACTGCACATCCCTGCATTGAACATATCACAGCCATTTCATGGGGTGATTTACACTCTATTCATAACATGGAGCTGGCATTTAAAAAGTTATTAGATTGTATAATTATCCCTCTCTGCTATAGTTTTAATCTCTCGTTACATTCAGGAGTAGTTCCCAATCGAATGAAAGTGGGAAAAGTGATACTCCTATATAAATCAGGAGATAAGCATAGTTAGTTATAGTTGTTAGTTAGTTAGTTAGTTAGTTAGTTAGTTAACAACTATAGTCCAGTGTCTCTTTTGTCACAGTTCTCAAAAGTGCTTGAAAAACTTTTTGCGCAAGACTTAATAGTTTTATTTAAAGAAACCACTAATAAGTGAAAATCTATTTGGATTTCATAAAAATAGATCAACGGCATTAGTATTGTTGACTTTTATTGAAGATATTTCATCTGCAACCCATAAAAATAAATACACCGTTGGGGTATTTATTGATTTAAAAAAAAAAAAGAAAAGCTTTTGATACGTTACAACATCCTATTTTGATTTCTAAATTGTATAATTATGGTTTGAGAAGAGTGGCACTGAATTGGTTACTTAGCAAATAGGTTGCAATATGTACTTTATTTCAGTAACACCTCTGAAAGATTGAAGACTGTATGTTGTGTTCCTGAAGGTTCTATTTTGGGCCCCAAACTTTTTAATTTATATATCAATGATATCTGTAACATATCTAAAAAGTTAAATTTTGTTTTATTTGCAGATGATACTTTTTTTTTCTTTTTTTTTTTTTTATTGCTCAGGAGAGACTTTGAAAGATTTGGTTGAAATTACGGTTTCTGAGATGGTAATGTTAATTTATTTACATTGAACCATTTTTTTTATCTGTGACTCTGACAAAAACGAAATTCATGATATTTGGTAATCGTGTAAAGGAGGAAGAAGTTATTATGTCCATTAATGGAGAATTGATTGAAGGAGTTACTGAATTTCGCTTTTTCGGTGTAATAGTATACGAAAATTTAACGTGGAAATCTCATGTTGAGTATATTAGAAAGGAAATGGTCAATAACATTTATATTTTGGGAAATGTTAGAGATTTTTTAGACTACAAGTCAATGCGCTTCTTATACATTTCATTGTTTTTTCTCATACCTCAGTTATTGTGTGGAAGTTTGGGTGAATATATGTAAATACTATAAACCCTCTATACTTATTACAGAAGAAAGTGATACGAATGATTCATAATGTTAAATATAGAGAACATACAAATTGTTTATAAAATCAAAACTATTGAAATTAGAAGATTTAGTGAAACTACGGATACTATTAATTATGTTTAAGGCTAAAAATAATATACTGCCTTTCAAGTTACAAAGTTTATTTTCAGTGTGTTCGGGAGGTGAAGACGGCAGAAGGAAATATCATTTTAAGCATCAGCTAGCTAGGACTACACAAAGATTAATGAGTCAACGGTTAGGGGTATACGACTGCGCTGAACTCTCTTCATTATAATCTAAAGAATTGTACAAATTTACATTGTTTTAAAAAGTGTTACATGTTTAAAACGATAAATCAATATGAAGAATATGAAAGAAATTGGAGTTAATTGAAGAAGGGATTTTTTCTCCCTCTTTCTCTCTCCTTATTTTATTCTATTAATTTTTAATTTTTTTTTCTCCATGTTATTATGTGATGTGCTATATTGCTGATTGTAAATTTGTTGTTTGGTCTGCGTTAGGATCTGGAGATAAATGTTAGTGTGTTCCTTGGTTTATGGTGCCCACTTGTAATATTATTTGGATCGCAGATGGGGTTTGCGGGGTTTAATAAGAATATTTTCTTCTTCCTGCTCCTTTTCACGCATGGTTGCAGTGTTATATCAAGGGAAAGCATGGTTTGTATGTATGAAAGGATAAAACTGCTGAAACTGTTCAACCAAGTGTGACTTAAATAAATTAATAAATGAAAATTAATGAAATGAAATAACAAATTATTTTTCCCCTGGTGGACAAACTCTGTAACTACAACACTGTTTCTAAATGACTTCAAACCTGCTTTGATTTTTCTGCAGTTTCTCATTGTGTCTGTTTGTAGATGTTGTAATGAGTGAATGAAGTCAGACTGTAGATTTTCCTTCTTCTAGCTGTACACTGTAAAATGTAATTCTAGATGTTTGTTATTTCAACATATTATTCTATATCAGTTTGACGATAGATGACTGAAGTTGTTGTTATAACATAGAATTACAAGTTAAAAACGTCCCAATTACACCAAAAAAAGCTAACTTGAAAACTCGTGTCCAGCTAAATCAGCAACTTATGTGAACTTGACAATGTGGGTAAGTTGAGCACAGCAGGATTCAAAACTGCCTCACGTGACTGCTACCGAGGTGCATCATGGGGAATTGGCGGTTAACGACATGCTCACTTTACTTGGACGTTTTCTAATCGTCTTCTTTGGAATATGCTTTCAAGGTGAGTAACATTGGTTATAACTATAAGGAAAGAGAGCTACAAAAGTTGGAACATGTTTTGAATCTATGGCATGATGTGTGTTTTTCTCTTTTACCGAAATGTTTGCTTTAGCTAATGTAACTTTAGCCGACAAGGTCCAGCTTGTGTGTCATGACCAAACTTGACCTAATAAACTGACATATGGCCTTTTTTATGGGTTTAATGTGGCACTGACCAAATCACAAGTATTGTGCCGCTAGCTTTAAGGTTGTGCACTCAACCACTGTTGCGATATTAGCAAGCTAACTCAGCTAATTAATAAAGCTTATTTCATATTGTCTCTGTACTTGTAAATTTCTTTCAAGTTCACAGGCTGTTGTATTTTGGTGGAAGTTCATTTTGGCAATATTTCCAATAACTGACTGGGTTCAAAAAGAACTTTTTGGCAGGACTCCGATGCTTGTTGTCATCTGTTTACCCCTATGTAATCACTTAAGTTGTTATTAACTGCTGCATGCTAAGCTGCAAGAGTGCACTGAGGACTGAGACAAAAATATGGTCTACAAACCAGCATTATATTAGTTTTTATCAGATAGTCCTCCAGTGTGTTTATTTTTTGCTTTAATTATATTGTGCAGTTATTTGTTACCCTGAAATGCTTTATGCTTAACAACAGCTCACTATTTTGACTTATTTTTGAACTCTTGTGATCAGTATGACTAGATTGTGTGAGTTTCCATACTAAAAGAGCTGTAGTGATAAAATAATTGGCATCAGAGACACTGATTTTTGGCATGGTATACTGCAGAAGTTTTTTTTTTTTTTTGCATAATTTACCTTTTAATTAAACTGCATTCTCTGTATTGTAACAAAACTAACATTGTTTATATGTCAGAAAATTAGCAAACATGAATAAATGGCGAAAACAATATAATTATAACATATATTTTTATTTTACTTATTTTAGGTCTGTGAAGCCAAACTTGATGCTGGGGATTTATTTTTGTCAGTGGAGTCAAATGGTAAGTTACAATTTGTGCATTTTGTCATACTGGAAACACCTCAGATTATATTGTAACTTAATAGCTCTGTAGAACAAATGATATAAAGATTGTAGTGTCAGGGTACTTCTTAAGAAGTAATATGGCACTATTGATGATCACATGCAGGTGGCATAAACTAAATATTCAGACCTGTTACCAACAAGTGATTCATTAACAAAAGCAATGGAGCAGACTGTTTAGGTTCTTGTGGTTGTAATAACATCCATAACTGCAAGTTTGTCATTAATTTATTTTCACAGGTCTAGATGATCACATCTGTCTTTGTCATTTAAATGAGGTGGACTTGCAAACTTTGCACTCTTTTGGGTAAATTGCTGTCCACTACATATACACAGAATGTGCACAGTATTTCAGATCTAAAAAGGGAGTATGTAATGGACTTGCTGGCTTTAATGTAAAAAGCCTGTTGTGTAACTTTAATGAGGCAGTTGGACTAAAACAGTATTGCTCATCAAGGTAAACATCTGAGGAATAAGGAAACTGTTACTTGTCCTTTTACTCAGTGTTCTTTTAATCGCACGTTTACTAAAGTTTTACATCACATAAGTCATTTTCACAATCATTCTACTTTAAAAGATTTCAAGACAGAGCTTATTGTTCTCTGAACTTCCTTGTTTGCTGAACGGCAGGTAAAGTGCATCTTTTTGTTTGTTTGCTTTTGTGTGTTTGTGTTTTCTCTAATGGGCCTCAGATGACTGTTTGCTTAAATTTGGGTCTCAAAGAATCTTTTTTATTCTGCCTGTACTCTCCACCCCTCTTCTTCTATTGCTCAGGTTGAAGCAGAATTTGCCCGTCTTACATCTGTTGACCTGAAAGGGTTCCTTTCTGCTGTGCTTGACCATTATGGAGAGGTTCGTGGAGCTGTACAAAATCAAGAGCGGCATAGGAGGGCTAACTAGGCTCATAAGATGCTTCGGTGATGATGTAAGTGTTCAACTGCGAAATCTAATCCTTTGTTTAAGTTTTAGGTTATCCAGTTCAACTGATGAACTCATTGAAAGAAAGCTGATAAGTAAAGTCTGTCATCATATTTCACAACTGGACATTTAGTGTGGTAACTTTTACAGAATCTGTGTATATTGGTGTTAGGTTGGATATCATATTCTACTTGAATGTCCTGATAAGCCTGATTCAAAATCTCCAATGATAATCATATATTGATGGAATTATGTATCAAAAAGCTGTGAATTTGGAGCTGTCTACATGCTTCATAAACACTGTTTAAAAAGTGTTTTTGTTTTCTTTTTGACTTCTTTGACCAGAGCCCTACACAACGGAAGAGGACAGAGGACCTCATTTTCTAAAGGAAGATCCCTCACACACTTTCAAGACTGTGAAGGTTAGCATTGTTTCTTTTAGTAAATTTAATAATGACAGCACCACAGTGGATTTTAAATGAAACATGTGGCATCTATGAAACAATAGATGCCACATGATAACATGTGTACTTTTTCCTCACCAAATGTATTATTACAAGATCTTTGACACTGGATTTGGTCTGGGTTTCAGAGAAACTAACTGGCAAGCTAGCATTGATATTATTAGTGTCTTGTGTTTATTCATGTCATCACCAGGGTCTTTGACATTTCGCTGCTGTACTGTTCACTTCAGCTTTACGTTTGATTTCTCACATTGTATATTGTAATGGCAGAGATATTAGGATATTTAAGGGGCTGCAGTGGCTGCTACAGCTGTGGGAGGCAATACTTTGGTGAAATGTCCTGGACCCTGGAAAAGAGACTGTGTAGACTGGGTAAGCAATTAAAGGTTACTGGCCCAGAGTCATTGGGCAGCTGGGTAAAGGTGGATGTTGATATTCAGTGCCAATTATGCAACCTGTTCAGCCATGTCTATATGCTCTTTTTTCATGCTGTTAATATAGGGGGAAAAATAAACTTTAATCAATAAACTGATTAAAGAAGCATTGTCTATGGAGCCATAATCTGATCCTGTAGTGTAGCTCCAGTTTGCACATTTCATGTATTCTCAGCCAGATTTGGTTTAGAGCACAGCCAATATTTAGCATAAGTAGATTTAAATTCACACACTGGTGATGGCAAGCTACATTGTAGCCACAGCCGCCCTGGGGCGCACTGACACAGGCGAGGCTGCCGGACACTGGCACCACCGGGCCCTCTGACCACCACCAGTAGGCAACAGGTGAAGTGTCTTGCCCAAGGACACAACGACTGAAACTGTCGGAGCCGGGGCTCGAACCGGCAACCTTCCAATTATAAGACGAACTGTCAACTCTTGAGTCACGATTCAGTCATCCACCCATGTGTGTGAATGACTGAATGTGTAAAGCACTTTGGAGTCCTTAGAGGACTAGTAAAGCGCTATACAAATACAGGCCATTTACCATTTAAATTGAAAATTTTGTTTGAATTCTGCAATTGAAGACATGCTCAGTTATTTATGAACATGGTCTTTGTTTAAAGCAAGAAATGGATTTGTAACATGGGGGTGCATATCTCATTCTGAAAAAACTAACAACTAATAAGTGTTACCCAAAGCCAATCACCATCATCCAAAGCATCAGTATGGCTCTGCTTTGGAAAGACATGAATTCTTAAGCACAAGGGATATTGTGTAATTGTAATTGTGTAATTTTTTTTTTTGTCTTTGAACCCTTTTATAGCCGACAGGTATTGAAGACACGTTTTCTAAGAGGATGAAAGTTGGCATTGCGATGGTGAAAGAAGAAGACATCATCGATGTGTTGGTTGTCCTTGAGGCGGCAGTAATCCTGTCTAATCTGAGGGATGTCTCAAGTGCCATTTCCATGCTGATGGGCCTTCTTTTTGCCCTCAACATAGACTATCCAAAGGAACTTAAGGACATCTTTGAAGCCATTCAGAACATCCTAATGAACATTGGTGGAAGGCAGTGCATCTCACTAGTGCATGGTCTAAGAAACAGACTCTTGCAGAAAGCCATGCAGAACTGTAATTGTATGTTCCTTAGTGTTAAGGACAGTTTTTATTTTACTGTTTGTTTTTTTATTCTTGCAAGTTCTCATTCTCACTTTTGTATGTCACTAAATGACTACACTTTACATTCCAGATTAGACAATTACTCATTTGTTCATGGTTTAAGAAACTTATGTGAACAACAATATAATGGTGGACTCTGCAGATGCTTATCTCATGCAAGTCAGTAGTTTTTCCTTTGTTTTGCAATTGAGCAGACTCAAACTGATGTTTCTGAAATATCCATATTATCAAATGTTTCAGAAGCATGCACTCATTTTCAGAGATATTGGTTCTGTGGAATTTGTTGCAATTGTAAACGAAGACAAATACAAGAGTTTGATGTCTTACTTGTTATAAACTGATCTTTACTGTCACTTATCAAAGGTTTTGTACTATTTTAATATTTCAAGTTTTATGCTAACAGGTGTGACTGAGCACAATGAAATTTAAAAATTTTGTAAATGTAAAGAATAACTTTTCTAAAATAGCAAGTGTCCCGTTGATACATTACATTAATGCAGACTTTATGTTGTTACTTCACAAGAATCACTACTGCTCCGAGAGTATTGGTCAGAATTTAATCTTCACCCAAACTGGGCTCAAGACCAAGTTCAAATTTATTGTTTCACAGGGAGCAGCCTTTGAGTTTTGATGGATTGTGAGCCTGATGAGCTACGTCACTGATTTTTCTGTTTCTCAGATGACTAAGATGGCACAATAAATGGTGAATGTTGGGTGCTCATGAGTAATTGTCTTGTCATGTTCTTAAAACAAACTTTCTGTATGAAATGATCAGATAGACTTTAATGGAATCTGTGGGGTTTTATTTTTTTTTCTGTAAACAACAGAAAATTAATTTAAAGGAATGTAGGTATTTAAACTTGAGATCTAAGATAAACCTAACAGGTAGTTTTGCTGAAATGGATGTTAGAAAGCTAAAAAAAACAAAACAAAACTTGAGATGTTTAATACACATTTTTCTTTACATCCAGTCAATCAACTCTGATAATTAAAATGAAACTGATTTACAAGTTCACTCAGCTACCTTAAGGAGCTCAGTTAATTAATAAACTTAAATCAACTTAGCTAACAGATTATGTTAGTTAAGCTAAAATAGATTCCTAAGTTAAAAGAACTACTAAAGTATTTGAATTAACTAAAAAACCCAAGTCAACTGAACTAGGACAAGAGTTTAAACAATAGATTATTTTAATTTAGCTGAAAGAGTTTTCCCAAGTAAAGATGACAATTAAAGGAGTTGAACTGACTAACAAATCTCAGTCAACTAAACTAAGATGAAAGTTTAGACAACATGTGATTTTTCATTAAGATAACAATTGGTTGTGTTATAAGAACAAACTCTATTTCTTGACTTAACTTAAAATTTTAAGGCAGCCCTTTACCTCATATTTTTAAGTTGAAACAACAAGTTATATTTTACAGTGTACTGACTGACCTTTGACCTCATGTGTTGATGACTCTTCACCTCTGTCTCCTCTCACAGGGAGAAGATGATCTGCAGGATCCTGCTGCTCATCATCCTCACCTCATGTGTCTCTGGTTAGTTTACAGCTTCACTTTATGAACTCCAAATAAAGCTCAACAACAGATTTGTTCCAGTTCTCAGTGTGTCTGCTCCTCTCTTTCCCTCTCTGTCTCCTCAACAGGATCATTTGTAATCAATGTGACACAGACCTCCTATCAGGCAGAGGAGAACCACAACATCACACTGGAGTGGACGTTCACCACCAAACCTGACAGATCCTCCAAAACTCTTTTTATCATCTGTGAACTCTTTATTAGTGATAAACCCTCAGTCCTGTATCATGTTCATGAAGGTGTTGAGGTGTCAGAGTCTCAGGATGCAAAGTTTTCAGGACGAGTCCAGAGTGACAAAGACGCCCTCAGAGAAGGACGAATCAGACTTCAACTGTCCAGACTCAGGACTGATGACTCGGGTCTGTACCTGTGTGAGGTGGACACTGATTATGGCTTCAGTGTTGGAAGATGTCAACTCAACGTCACTGGTGAGTTGAAGGTTTTCAGTGAAAGTTTTCTGACATGCCCAGTTCACAAACTTATTTCAGATAAATTGAAACCTTTATGGAAATTATTATTTGTTTATAAGTGATATTTATTTAATGAATGTGAGCGACTGAGATGTTTGTGTCTCTGCAGCAGTGAGGGGTTGTCCTGAGACATCAGAGTGGAGGAAGGATCGGCCTCTACTGTGGACTGACAGCAGCTCTGCTGCTTCTCATTTATTTACTGTCAGAATAGAAAACAGAATTTCTACTCTTCTAATAATGGATGTCAGAAAACTGAATCAGATCAATCAGTAGAAACAGTTTCATCAACACTATAAATTAGACGGTTGGTGTTCACTTTAATAACATGGACAGAATAATGAGCTATAATCATAAACTCAATGGAGGAAACTTTTCTTCAAGTTTACATTATTTTGAAGGGAAACTTTATCAATCCGTCCCTGAAAACATGATGAAATAATCACTATGATTATGGAAATGAAACAAAATTAGGTCATCAACCTCACGGAGAACGTGAAGCTGAGATGTTTAGTTTTATTTCATTTTCTGTCAGTGATTCAGTTTGCGTTTGAAAGACAGTTTGTAATGAAGTATTGATGTTGATTTGATGATGATGATGATAATGATGATATGGATTAAAATGCTGCACATCATTTATGTAACTGAATCATTAATATTTTGGAGTTCAAACATTTCACTTGATAAGAAATTCAGTAGCCAACGGCAGAAAATTCTGTTATAACAACAGCAGTGAGACTATAAATTTGTTGAACCAGTCGGACAGCGTAGGCGTGTCAGTGCAAGTAAAATCACAGTACAGTAAGTGCCTTTAAGATAACATAACCTTCATTAGTCCCACACGTGGGAAATTGCTTTTGTTACAGCAGAAAGTGGACAGTGCAAAGTTACATAGCAAAGCATTAGAAAAACTCTGGAATAAGATAAGAATAAGATACTGTACACAGTAGAATAGAATAAAATTAAATACTATAAACAATAGAATAAAATAGAATACAAATACTATATACAATAGAGTAAAATACAATTTTGTCAGATATTATTCTTGATGTTAATAATTTGATGTTAATACATTATTAACATAAAACCATTAACATCAAGAGAGAAAAAAACAAGTGAGCTGCAGAATAAACCACACAGACACTTGGTGAGCTTTAATCTATTTAATGTTTCTGTTAAGAATGTGCAGATGAAACTGACTTCTTGTTTCTTTGGGTATCACAACTTTTTCATGAAGTTATTTTTTGAAGATGTTTCTTTAAATCCTGCTGTGGTTTCACACAATCAACAGTTTCTCTTTGGTTAGTTAAAGATTTGAAAGAAACACTGAAATATTTGAAGTAAGGGATGATTCCTAACATTAGTGTGATAAAGAGATGAAAGTGAAATAATAAATGAATAAAAGAAAAATATTTTAAATATAATCTCAGAAAGAAAGGAGACAATGATGAAGGACTTCTCAGTCCTGGGGCCTGTTCTTCGTACCTCGCTTACTACATCCAAGATCAAATGACACATCCAAGATCAAATCATCGCGCTAACCGTGAGCTCGCTAATCCGGTTCTCCGAACGCACCTGTTGTTGACGATTAGTACAGCTGGATGAAGTAATCTGAGATCACTGGGTGGCTTAAAAGGGGCTACGCATCGATAGTAGAAACATTGATCGGCAACCCTGTGATTGGTCGGCGAAGATGTGGAAGGAGCGCACTCAGTGTATTACGGCAGCAGAGCAAGAACTCTTGATTTTGGGATATCAGGAGTTTCAGAGTTTAATTAAAACGCAGGGGAAGACTGCAAAGGCTGCAAAAGCAAGGAGAGAGGGCTGGCAGAAAGTTGCTGACAAATTAAACTCGTAAGTGATCCATGATATTACATTATATCATGTGATATTATATTATACCACATTATATTATATTACACCATATCCTCTTCCACATTAGAGCCACAACAGGACCCACTAGAACATGGGAACAAGTAAAAGTGAAATATAGGAATATTCTACAGAATGGTAATATTTATCACTTATATTGCTTTTAGTCTATGACAAGAGACCCTGGAATAATCTGTTTGTTTGTTCATAACAGCAACCAAGAAAAGGGCAGAGCAAATAAAGACAGGTGGTGGTCCTGCACCCCCTCGTCACACCCCTTTACGTACTGTGCCATTTATTGACATTGTGGGTTTTCTTGTGTGTAGTTTGACATAACACTCCATCACTTTTACCTGTTCCCATGCAAGGGGTGACTGAAGCATGCACAGTAAGTCGGGAGATATATATATATATATCGAGAGAGAGAGAGAGAGAGAGAGAGAGAAAAGTAAATAATACCCTCACGGGAGAATCGATATCTCTCTATGAGCACACTGTCGCGCTGAGCTAAAGGATCCCGTCTATCCCGCAATATACGCTGAATTCTGTAAACCCTCCTTATCAATCTTGCACCTTCCTTGCTCGCGTACAAGCGGACAGGACATGGCTGCAACAGACTTCCCAACTCCACCTTCGCTTTTGTAGCGTGGTCTCTGATCTTGATTGCACGTAGTAATTTACTATTACTACTCTAAAATATGAATTACATCTGGAATGATCAAATACATGTAATAGAATGATTAATACTACATTTCCCTTTTTTTCTGAAATGACCTGTATGTATCTGTATGAAATCAATAAAGCATCAAATGCTGCATTATCTTTAGTTACATTGATAATATTTATTTATGGTAAAACAGTGGCGAAATATCGCTGTTCCTTTCGTATAAATGCAGCGGACATACCTGAGTGGCCGCGATCTAATCCTGTTTACATAAAGTAAACCTGCTCCCGAGCAGGCTTACTCTTACGGATCTGTTGCTATGACAGCAAGTCCCAGATGAGCTTCGGAGAACCGAACGATCCAAGATCACGCCAAATCGTCAACATTCAAATCCGGCTAACTTACTTAGCGAGGTACGAAGAACAGGCCCCTGGATTCTCTACTGTTGTGATGGTGTTGGTTACTATGGAGACCATGATTACATAGCAAGAGCCATCCCTTTTCTCCCCTCAGCGCTCTCTCACAGAGTAGCAGTGTATGTGGACTGTTCTGCAGGAACTGTGTCCTCCTACAGTGTCTCCTCTGACAAACTGATCCACCTGCACACCTTCAACACCACCTTCACTAAACCTGTATATGGCCTTCAGATCTTGTCCAGTATAATTCAAGGCCTTGTTGATAACATAATGATAGAAATTGTCTGGTGTGAAGACCAGGAGAGTGCCAGGGTCACAGGTCATAGAACTAGTAAACACATTTGAAGGGAGTAAGTGAACATCCATATTCAGCCCGTTACACAATTCCTCCATAACCAGGAATACATACTTGTTTGTTTACTCTTAGTTTCCATAGTTTAGCTCATCTACATAATGGCTCTTTCTCAATTCTCAAGTACGAGTCCATACCGTGCAAGTACAGACTTGCCGAGAACACACGGTACAGACTCACGATTTGTACAATTGGAACACCAGCGTACTTGATGATGTCACAGGTCCGGAGTTTTTACTGCTGTTCCCTGTTAATTTAGCTGTGATTATGTTATGAAGCTTAAATTTAATCTCAGAGAAACCGATTTACTCAGGAACAAATAAAACACTGAAATAAACAGAACATGATTTAGAAGTGATCTAAGTGATTTATATATCATGTTTAACCTCAGTAGCGAAATCTTTCTATTAATAAAATTAGTGTACATGTATGCCTGAATAAAACCAAACAGGGGAGATATTAGAACACTTTTTAAAAAAAATTAGTAGACACTGAAAAATTACAGACAGCTGCTGGGGTTTGGAAGACAACTGAACAAATATGTAAAATATAATCTGATCATTTTGAAGCAGCCAGAATCTCTATGTATTAACATGCTGGGTTTTTTTTCCCTGTAGAACTGTTTCCTCCTGAATGAAAAGATTTTTAATGCTAGGTTTAATCCAGAGTCAGCTAATCTCAGCCAAACCAATATTGCTAAAAGAGCTGCAGTTTAAATGCAGATTCTTGTGATTGAGTTAATCTGTAAGTGGTTTTCCTTTGGCAGGTAAATTGCCATAAAGCTGTTTATAAGAAAGAAAGAAAAGAAAGTGTACTTTATTGATCCCCGTGGGGAAATTCCTCTCTGCATTTAACCCATTCACTCAGTGAAGCAGTGGTCAGCCTTTGGGCGCCCGGGGAGCAGTAGGGACGGTACCTTGCTCAGGGGTACCTCAGAGTAGCTGTTCAGGGGAATCGAACCCCTAACCTTCCGATGATGGGGCCACCACTCTACCTACTGAGCTATCCCTTCCCAATAACTGTTCGTGCATGTGTCAGTACTTTGATACTGTGTTGGTTAGATAATTTAGCACAAGTTAATTTTTATTTGTTTTTATTTTAGTTTAACCGATGCTGGTTTTTCCATATTTGTGCCTGACTATAAGGAAACCTGTAAGGTGCGCTATCAAGCAAATTTATTGTCTACAGTGACCTCTTGTGGACATTGTGAGATATTTCTTGTGCAAAGAAAGTGGCGTTAATGTGATTGTTTGTATAGTTAAATATGACTCTGCTAATTATAGGGCTGCCTGTTTCTGTCTTACGGAAAACCACACTCAGATGTATATTATAGCCCAGTGTGTTCAATCATGACAGAATCTGAACTGAGACAGGCAAACAATTGGATGTAACCAATGTTTCTGCAGGACTTTATAAAAAGCCATTAAACCAGCTGTTAAACCACACAAACTTGGTGTCATCATTGTCTCCAAAGGTGCTTCAATAAAGTGCTGAGAAAAGGATGTGAACAATTGTGTGCATGTTATATTCTTATTTATTTTTTTATTTTTAATGACGTTACAAGAGTTTCAAGCAAACCTTTCTCCCTTTGTCATTGTGGGCACTGTGTGCAGGATTCAAAGGTGAATGACTGTAATCCACTGTGGAATAAAGCTGTAACATGACAACATGTGGAACAAGTGAAGTAAAAACTTTGAGGCTTTACTGTAAGAAATGTTTTGTGAGTCTGATTTCACTAAAGAGGGAAAAAAAAAATCATGTGATAGAGTCCTGTCAGTGTGACAAACACTTTTATAGTGTTTGTTGTTTTCAGTGTTTATTGAAATATTCTAACTGCTGTTATCCAGTGTTGAAGTCAAACTTCATAATTTCATCTACAGTTTATTGGTCAGATTATCAGAATGAGCCTAAAGGTGGACCCGAGGAGCAGACTCACACAGACGAGGAGAGTGAAGAAGGATTTTTTTTACGGTGAGGTGTGACTGGAGCAGATTACACAGGATGTTCTGAAAGGAGCAGAAAATTAACTGATGAAAACAGTACAAAAGTCAGAGTACCACATGTGCTGTCAGTGAAAGCTGCAGCTGTTTTATTGATAAAGTTAAAGACAAAAAAACAAAAGGATTAATCACTCATGTAACTGTGTCACTATATATCAGCATTAACAGGACCTCAGTTTGGTGTTTCGGAGAGCTGCTGATCTCAGACCTGCACAGCTTCCATTTTAAACACTTGATGTACTCAGCTGCATGAAGAGCACGTTTGAGTTTCTCTGACACAATTAAATAAAACTTGATGAAGGTCAAAGGTCGTCACTTGTATGTCGAACTACAAACTTGTGATCTGGAATTCTTTCAGTTTTTTTACAGATAGTGTGTTATTTACCATAAAGTAATTCAGAGTTGTTCATAGCAGAGTAACCAGAGAGGATCATATATTTTTAAATATATAACTTTCTACAGGACTGAATATAATATCTTTATGTAAAAGTCCGGAGCCTCTGGGGAGTATCCGAGTATTTATAACATTACTCAAACCAAAGGTCTCCATCACAGTGTTCATGAAATGCTGGGTTTATCCATCTCCTGGATCGGGCCTACAGAGGAGTGCTGAAGATTTCCCTGTGAGGGAGCTGCTGGTGAAGATCATGAGTCCTGCTTGATCAATGCGATGAGCTTCAGTCTTCCTGGTGTTTCTTAAATGATGCCTCTCTCAGTGGGTCAACAGAACATCTGGCACAGGACAGCTGTGATGAAAGAAAGGGAAGAATTTTCTCCAAACCTCTGGACCCAGGAAACCCAGCTTGGTCCTGGTGGTCTCCCTCACTAGTTTCTCTCCAGGGTGAATATAGCTGTTGATATAATATGGACTCTGTTATTAAATGAAAAGAACAAATTACACTGCACTACTGAAACCTTTTGCTGCTGTTTTTAAAGTTTCCATGTTACCAGGATGTAGAGATTTAAACAGTTTTAGATCCATTACACTCACAGTCTTATGTTAAAATCTCAAAGGACAGCATTATATTTTTGATATTAACAGTAACTCTGGGCCTCTGTGGAGTTAGCAGCTGATCTTATCGCGGTCTAAAAATGTATAACAAAACCTAAGGAGTCCTGAATCATTCAATAACACAGACTATTAGAGTAACATGTGTGTAGCATCGCTAACTAGCTAGCAACAAGCCCCCAACACAGTGCGTATGCTACCGGCTAATCTGGGAAATGAATTAATAACAGAGTGATTTTAGATGTTTTAGAACTATAAGATGATAAGTTGTGTGTTTTTTTCATAACAGTGACATGGTTGTATTTACCTTAATAGAACGAGTCGTCCATGTTTTCTACAGTCATTGGTGGCACAGAGACCTCTGGCAGAGACAGAACAGAACCAGCAGGCACGAAAGCCTCTGGCGGTGATGAAACAGAACCAGTATTCACAGAGAACTCTGGCAGAACAGATAACTGAGCTGATGACAAAATGGACAAAGGAGCTATAGGTGGTTGTGGTGTAAATGACTGTGCTACAGGCTGGGCGGCTGACTGGAGAGGTGATTGCAGTGAAAGTTCAGTGGGTGGAGATGTAAGTAAGTAAGTAAAATTTATTTATATAGCACATTTCACAGATAAAAATCACAAAGTGCTTCACAATAAGATCAGACATACAAGTTAAAATTAATTAAAAGCCCGTTTGTATAAAAATGTCTTCAGCTGCTTTTTAAAGGAGTCAGTAGAGTCTAGACAGCGTAAAGACAACGGCAGGGAGTTCCACAGCCTAGGTGCCAGTGCCTGAAAAGCCCGATCCCCACGTGTTTTAAACCTAGTACGTGGGATCACCAGTAGCCTCTGACCTGAAGACCTAAATGCTCGGGATGAAGCATGAGGTTTCAACAGGTCAGAGATATACTGGGGAGCTTCACCATGCATGGTGAATGTATGGTGTAGATGTAGGTTCTCCCGAGCCCACAAAGGATGGCGGGAGCTGCTGAACGAACTGCCCCGGCTCCTTTGCCTCCAGGGGTCCAGAGTCAGCTAAAATCTGACATTTTGCCTCTAGGGAAGCCCCGGAGAGAGTGACCGTCTCTGGCAGGGCTAGATCAGCAGTCATATTGACAGTACATTGGGGTGAAAA
Source organism: Oreochromis niloticus (assembly GCF_001858045.2). Classification (NCBI taxonomy): domain Eukaryota; kingdom Metazoa; phylum Chordata; class Actinopteri; order Cichliformes; family Cichlidae; genus Oreochromis; species Oreochromis niloticus. The sequence continues at coordinate 40,016,511 of NC_031967.2, forward strand.
CCCAGCAATTATAGCAGTCTGGGGGTGAGACTCCACAGACCTCCTAACCGTCTCTGTGCACATAGTCTTATGAGTCTTAGGGATCAGCTCACCAAACTCTTAAGTCCATTGAACCAAAAACGCAAACAAACTCAGGGGGTTCAGAAACACATTCTTTGTTGAAATGAGCTAACTTGGCAGTATGAACATAGTTCTTTTCATTATCAAAGTTGGAAGGAAACCCCTCAGAATGAACAGTTTCTGTAATCATAAATCCGGGCTCAGAACGAATAGAAACAGTCTCTTTGGGTGAAAATTCACCAGAAAAACTCATCTTGGGCTGAGCATTAGTGGAAACGTTAACAGTGCCCGGCTCGGGAGAAACAGCTTTTAAAACCTCTGAGGAAGCAGTTCTTTTATCTCCAGCCAAAGAAGAGGCATAAGGTATACAGTCTGTCTTCCTCACCAAACCAGAAGTAGCGTGAACAGATTCGGCAAAAGATAAACTGTATACAGCGTTAGAATTAACTTCCTTGGAAGGCTGTCTTTTTAATTTTCCAAGCATAGAAGGAGCTGAATTAACACAGTGTTTTTGATCCCAATCAGCCCCAGGAAAAACAGTCTGGGGTTGAACCAGGGAAATATTAACAGTTTCCAGCATATCTGTTTTAATGTTTCCAGGCTGCGGCAGTGGCTTCGGCGTTGAATACCGGGAGAATGGCTAACTCTTGAGCTTAAAGTACCTCCCTGGCCTCGCGCAGCGTGTCTCTTGAGTCCATAAATCCTCTGAGTTGACCAAAGTGGGGGTTCCTCTCAAGGATCCCTTCAATGGCTTTAATTCCTATTGTCATCACCCTGATATCATCCGTGTGGGAAATCCGCTCTACCAAACTTTGGATGTGAGTGAAGTCGCTCTCCTGCTGAACCCGCTGGATCCATGTTGTGGTTGCGTCGTTCTATCAAACTCAGTGTGCAGGCGGGCGGGAAACGGATCCAATATGCAGGCTAACGGAGGTGGAAAATTTAACTCAGAGAACCTCAGCTTTATTTCAATTCAATTCAGTTCAGTTTTATTTATATAGCGCCAAATCACAACAACAGTCACCTCAAGGTGCTTTATATTGTACAGTAGATCGCACAATAATAAATACAGAGAAAAACCCAACAATCATATGACCCCCTATGAGCAAGCACTTTGGCGACAGTGGGAAGGAAAAACTCCCTTTTGACAGGAAGAAACCTCCAGCAGACCCAGGCTCAGGGAGGGGCGGCCATCTGCTGCGACCGGTTGGGGTGAGAGAAGGAAAACAAGATAAAGACATGCTGTGGAAGAGAGACAGAGATTAATAACAGATATGATTCAATGCAGAGAGGTCTATTAACACATAGTGAGTGAGAAAGGTGACTGGAAAGGAAAAACTCAATGCATCATGGGAATCCCCCGCCAGCCTACGTCTATTGCAGCATAACTAAGGGAGGATTCAGGGTCACCTGGTCCAGCCCTAACTATATGCTTTAGCAAAAAGGAAAGTTTTAAGCCTAATCTTGAAAGTAGAGATAGTGTCTGTCTCCCGAATCCAAACTGGAAGCTGGTTCCACAGAAGAGGGGCCTGAAAACTGAAGGCTCTGCCTCCCATTCTACTTTTAAATACTCTAGGAACAACAAGTAGGCCTGCAGTGCGAGAGCGAAGTGCTCTAATAGGGTGATATGGTACTACAAGGTCATTAAGATAAGATGGGGCCTGATTATTTAAGACCTTCCTGTTAAATCCAGAATTGATTAATGTAAATGTAAGGCAGTGACTGGAATAAGTCACAAGGTGTTGCTGTTGAGCTGCATATGTATGGTAGATCGAAGCAATTTTGACCATTTGTCCTCTGCAGGACACCGTAGTTCAGATTTCTCGTTGGCGCGGGCACTATCTTGGTTCAGTGTTTACTGTGATTTGCAAAGGTAAGCACTGCCAGTGGTGTACTGCAATGGTTTTGTTTAAAAATAAGTGTTCCACTGTGTAAAATGGCGATTTGCTAAGCATATATTGTGTTTATTGAGAGCTTCAGGTACTGTCTGATGAGAGTACGAGGAGTTTGTGTGCATGTTTCATTTTGTAATATCTGCCGCGATTTCGGACTACATTTCCGCTTGTTAGCAGAGCACTCATTCAGGCAAAGTAATGCAAGATGAAGCATTAGCTCTTCAGCTACAGTTTGCTGGGAGTCCCGCTATGTTAGTTTTGTGTCATACACATTCCTGAGACCGAAGAATTGTGTAAAGATGCCTTGACTACATGATTATTTTTGTTTAATGTGTTTTATTTTATATATGTTGTTGGCTATCACTGTGTGTTGATAATCACGCAGTGTTTACTGTGATTTGCAAAGGGGCAGCAGCAGAGTTGGAGTGGTGTTTGCCCCGAGCCACAAATTGAACGCCTGTGTCCGACTGGTCTCTCTACTGTGCACCCCCATCCAACACAAAATTACACAACGCAGAGTCCGGGGTGTAGGGAGGCCCCTGCACTGGTTAGGTTACATAAACAGAATTGGTCCTAGCACTGAACCCTGTGGAACACCATAGCTGACCTTAGTGTGTGAAGAGGACTCTCCATTTAGATGAACAAATTGGAGTCTATTAGATAGATATGATACAAACCACTGCAGCGCAGTACCTGTAATACCTACAGCATGTTCTAATCGAATATTATGGTCAACAGTATCGACCATAATATTCATAATATTCTATTGCTGGAAAAAAAATCAAACAGAAACCAAACTGGAAAACTAGAACACAGAACTTGGAACAGAACACACAAGCTAGTATGAGGGACAACGCGACAACGAACGGGAACACACACAGACCCTAAATACAGGTGGGGAACAGGGCAGAGGGCAAACACCTGGAGAACACAGCTGACACTAATTACAAAGACAAGGTAGTGAGAAAGCAAAACAGAATACATTGACCTTCAAAGTAAAACAGAAAAAAGACTGGTACAGAACTGAAATCATACTAACACTAGAAATCACAAACCACAAAGAAATCATAAAATAACAATAACAATACACAAAACACTAGGTCACTGACCCAGGACCGTGACACTCAAGGTTTTCAGGGTGCAGTTCTTCTGAGAATCCAAACTGGAGTGAGTTGGGTCCGGAGAAAGCAGGTGAACTGAAACCAGCAGATATATGGAGACAAGAGAAACCTAGAGAGAGCTGGACGTTTCCACTAAAGCTCCAATAATGATCTGAACAAGAACTTCCACTGCTTCTTAAACACACCTCAATGAAGGAGCTCAGACAGCCAAGCGACACAAACCTTAACCAGCGTGGATCCGTCCCGAGCACACCAGCTCACTGTAAAGGAAAAAACACTCAGCTCTGATTTTCTGACATGCCTCAACTCTGAATTCAACACGCGACAAAGTAAAATTGAAAGCTGAAGCAGAAATGTGGAAGTGTGTTTGTGAATTCTGTGAAAGTGTCTGAGCTGTGACTGCATTTCTGTGTTTACTCTGTGAAAATCTCTCCTCTGTCTGTGAGCTCTGCAGGGAACACTGTGAGCCAGTAACACAACTATAACACAAATATAACCAGAACAAATATGCTGGATCAGGACACCTCTCCTTCAGCTGTCCTGAAGCATGCTTGGAGATTACATGTAGCTGCTCCCACCATGCTGCAATATTCTTAGACAGAAAGTGTCCCCACCATTGTTTGTGTTGCTGTTCACAATGATTGACTCATTTCTTTCATGAAAGCAGAGACAGAAGCTGAGCAGAGACAAAGTGTTAGATTTTCAGTGCTGAGAGGAAAACAGTCATTTCAACTTGTGTTCAGTGGTATTCAAAGAGCTGCTGGTAAACCACCGAGTTAAAGTCAGCTCTAACATGTTATACACAGTCTGTAGTGTTAGTGTGGAAACATGTTCACTAAACACTTCCTGCTGTGAGACACAAAGACACACAAGGAGAGATTTCACTGACTGAACTGGATGGAACAGCTGTGCTCAGCTTATATAGGCAGTGACCATTGATGTACGGTGTTTTTCTAAAGCAGGTGTTTTTTTCCTTTTAAGGGTTCTTCCCCTAATAGGGATTTTTAAGAGATGATTTCCATCTCTTAAAAATCCCCTTCCCTCCTAAAGGAAAAAGTCACTGCCTATATAACCAGAGCACTGCTGTTTCCTCCATCTAAGTCAGTGAAATCTGTCCGTGGATGTTTGTGTGTGCAGAATGTGAGTTTAAAGAAGAGCAGACAGCAGCAGTAACAATTTTATCTGTAACTCTGTTTTTATGTCAAACATCTCTGAGAGTGTTTAAAGTGAAATCTCTGCTCTCATTATTATTAGATATAATGTTATTATTTTACCAGCTGATGTTACAGTGAAATACAGACTGTTTGTATCGTTTATTTTCACACAGTTTGTCCTGCTTCTTTTCTCCTCCCTCTCTCTCTCTTTAATCCATCCATCGTCATTTTTTTACAAAGCTGAACAAGTGATGATGTCATTTCTGATTTCATTGTAATGTGAGAACTCACAGAGGCACATTTTATGAGTTACACTTTATATTTTGCTGTCAGCTTGGAGAAACCGGTTTCCTTCGCCAGTCTGCATCCCTGACAAGCTTCAGATGAAAACACCGAAGAGACAAACAATCTAGAAACAACTCGAGTCACACGGACTTTCCATCGACATGAGTCACAAAATAACCCAGGAGACTGACCTTTTGTATCTGACATTTGTTTTTGATTTTATTGTGTTTTCCTGGCAGCGCGGTGATTATCGCTGTTGCCGCACAGTCCGTCTCTTAATGTTGTAACTCCACCATCAGGCCGGGTCTTTCTGTACATGTTCTCCCCGTGTTTGCGTAGATTCTCTTCAAAGTTAATGGGGTTAGGTTAATTGATCATTCTAAATTTCCAATAGGTGTGAATGTGAGTGCGGATGGTTGTGCGTTAGCGACAACCAGACTGACGACCTGTCTATGTGTACCCTCTGACAAGGATAAGCAGAAGAGAATGAAAGGATGGAGGTGTTTAACGAAACAGAGCTCCTCTGCGTGGGGGTAAACTGGAAATCCCAATCCACGAGGAGCCTTTCATACGCCTACATCATCAATGAGTCACAAAACTGCTCTATGTGCACTGACACATTTCACCCACTTGAACTCACCCTCGGTTGACAACAAAACTCAGCCCCCGGTTAATTCTTACTAACCTCACACATAAAACATTTCGAGTAGATCATGATGTAAGAGACATTTACTCCGTTGTGTGGACGGTTAAACATTTGGGCACACGATGGGTTCATTCATAAATGAAGAAGACGCGGAGGCAAAACAACTGGAGTGCATGCGTCGAAAACGGCTTGTGTGTTCTTTCTAGTTCCGGTGTCTATTATAAAGCTGCTTGTGAAAGAATTTCGACTCCCCACTGAACTTTTTTAACCGGAATATTCGTGATGCCGAGCACGTGAATATCCCCAGGTGTGTGGCTGTATGTCTAAGTACAAAAAGTGGAAACCAGGACGTCCTAAATACGTATGACCTCATCAAGAAGTCAGTAAGGGACCGTATAATACATAAAATCAAGTCAATGTTTTCATGGAGAAGCTCACTACACTAAGCATTTCACTCCAAGCGTCAAACCAGATATAGTTTTTTTTAATTAATATTTATTTATTTATTTATTGTGTTTCATGGGGTCTGCATTTATTTTTATTCTGCTGATCTCTGTCTATCAGTAGTGTTTATCTAGACTGAACCAACGGGATCAGTATTAGCAGAGACATTATGCTAAAAAGGTAAAACAGTAATAATCACTTTTTATTTTATTGTTATTTTATTTATTTTGTATTTTTACTGGTTGAAGTCAGACTGTAGATTTTCCTTCTTCTAGCTGTACTGACTGACCTTTGACCTCATGTGTTGATGACTCTTCACCTCTGTCTCCTCTCACAGGGAGAAGATGATCTGCAGGATCCTGCTGCTCATCATCCTCACCTCATGTGTCTCTGGTTAGTTTACAGCTTCACTTTATGAACTCCAAATAAAGCTCAACAACAGATTTGTTCCAGTTCTCAGTGTGTCTGCTCCTCTCTTTCCCTCTCTGTCTCCTCAACAGGATCATTTGTAGTCAATGTGACACAGACCTGCTATCAGGCAGAGGAGAACCACAACATCACACTGGAGTGGACGTTCACCACCAAACCTGACAGATCCTCCAAAACTCTCAACATCCTCTGTGAACTCTTTATCAGTGATAACATCTCAGTCGTGTATCATGTTCATGAAGGTGTTGAGGTGTCAGAGTCTCAGGATCCAAAGTTTTCAGGACGAGTCCAGAGTGACAAAGACGCCCTCAGAGAAGGACGAATCAGACTTCAACTGTCCAGACTGAGGACTGATGACTCGGGTCTGTACCTGTGTGAGGTCAACACTGATTATGGCTTCAGTGTTGGAAGATGTCGACTCAACGTCACTGGAGAGATTAAGTCTAAATTTCTGGTGCTTTATAACTTTATTGATACAAAACTGGATGCTTCTCGTGACATTGAGGTAACTTTCAGCATTTTCTTTCTCTTTAAAATGCTTTTTTATTTTATTCCTTACTGACAGTGAAATTTAACACAATCAACAAATAAATCTGTTTAGATGATGAGTCAGAGTGTGATCCAGGTTAATGATATAATCAGGAACGGGCTTAGTGGTTTGCTGACAGTTGCCATGAGCAGTTACGGATGTTTCAGTGTAGGACAGCCTGAATTTAAATAACCGGTTTTCAACAAGTAGTGACTGAGTTAAATGAAGCAATCAGAACAAGCTGGGAAGCATCTGATTGTAGACATTTTCAGACAGTTTCAGTTTTCTCTCAATTGTTTATTCACTGAGCAGCTTTCAGATGTGGTGGAATAGAGACTCCCATCATGGATGTGCACCTGACAAATATGCAGAAATGTGTGACACTGTCATGTCAATATGGATCAAAATCTCTGAGGAATGTTAATACATAAACTTGGAACTCTGAGTTATAATAAAATGAGTGTGAACTATAAAAACATTTCAAAAAGATAAAATAAATGGAGGCGACTGCACTCACCTCCATTTTGCATGTGGTTAATTTGCATAGCAGAGCTCTCCAAACTCTTGAATATTCATCACAGGTGTGGATGCAGGAAATAATGACGCAAACAAAACCAATTGGCTGCACAGCATGGGGCTGGAGGAGACGCACCAGTTACATCAGGAAGGAGATGAAAAAGCATGTGAAGTGGTTGAGACTCGTGCAGCAAACATGAGACTCCTCCCACCAAACATATTTGAGTTGTCCTGCGGGAAGGACCCGACTCACTGGTTCAAAAGACGCCGAGGTAATAATGGTAACAATAACAAGTTCAAATGGATAATGCTCTTTAGTTGTTCTTGTATAATTTGGAGCTCTGAGCTGTTTATTATATAGACTGATGGCAAAGTCTGCATAAAAACAGAATAAGAAAATTAATTTAATTTAAGCAACTACTGAATGATGGCTGTGAACTTGAAGTGAACTCATTTCTAATATTGCTTTTTGTATATTATAATAACCTGCTTACTTATGATGTTTAAAACTTACACTGTGATATACACAACATGTTTATGGTATTAACATTGTCAGCTCTTACTCCAAGATGAGTTTTTTGTATTTGCTGACAGTCAGCAGAAGAGTCTGAGGGTTAACAGACTTTAGTGTTTCCCTTTGTATTTGTTAAAATAGCGCCACCTTGTGACATTTCTTTATACTAAAGCAAATACTCTGGATTCAATGGACTGGATAGGTTCAATGTTCTCGTTTAAACTTGTCAAACATTAAGTATTTAATTTTTGTTACATTTTAAAAGTTCAATCCTCAAAAACATTAAGTTTACAGTCATAAATGATCAAGAAAATCAACAATCTTCACATTTCAGAAACTGGAACCAGCTTTAAATGTGACTAAAATAATTATAAAACAATCAATTCTCTAATCATTGACTAACTGATGAATCACTGCAGCTCCAATATATTGTTGCATTTGACAACCCACTACAGCAACTACAGAATAAAACCACTAACCAGACTGATGACAGATTTCAAACATACTGAATATGAAGAGTAGTATCATTTAAACTCACATGATTATCAGCCATAAGAACAAATTCAGATTTATATTGATGTAAGGTATATAAATGTAAGTACAGTTTGAATCAGTGCAATATTATTTTCACACATCAATGGACCACTGAACTTCTCAGCTTCTAAAATGTAAAGCCTCATTTAGAAACTACACAAGTACATATAATGGTCAGGGATCAACATGAACCTGTCTTCTCTATTTGACTTTAATCAACTCTGCAGTGTCTTTGTTATACAACCCAAGACCAAGTCCAGCATAGAGCGGCTGAGTGAATGTGGTCTGGACTCTGTGGAGGAGAGTCATGGTTTCAGAGACGCTGTAGAAAGACAGAATACCTGCTCTGTGATCCAGGTACACTCCTACTCTGGAGGACCGAGGACCTGAGAGGACAGTTTGGACTTTGTTGTGACAAAATTGAAAACTGTTTGTGTCACAACGTAATGCCCAAGATTTGTCATTGTTTCCAAATAAACATTCATGGCTGCTTCCTGCTCTGCTGATATTCTTATATGCGACTGCTACACGAACAACTCCTCCTCTCCACTCCACCTCCCAGTAACAACGTCCAGTCAGACTCTCTCTACTCAGGACCTCTTCCCATCCAGTGAATCTGTCTGGATGATCAGAATAAGACTGTTGTTGTTTCATAGATGTTACTTTTCTGTTCCCCTCAGATAATAACAGACGTCTGTGTGCTGTGTTTGGATCCAGTGTGATTTCACGTGAATATTTTAAGAATCCAGCTCTGGTCTTTGGCTCTGGTGGTGACAGTAAAACATCCACTTCAGTGACTGTCAGTGAGATGTTTGTCCATTCCTCTCTCAGAATGTCCTGTAGTTTATCTCTGGTCTCTGACACAGCTGCTGTCACATCCTCAAAGTAGCTCAGAGGACGAATATTGATGCTGGATGAGTGTGTAGACTCACTGAGTGCTGACAGTGAGGGGTAGTTGTGTAGAAACTGGTTGTGATCCTCTGTGTGTGAGAGCTGCTCCAGCTCGCCGTCTTTCCTCTTCAGCTCAGCGATCTCCTGCTCCAGCTTCTCCTGAAGCTCTTTGACTCGACTCACTTCAGTTTCCTGCTGGGATCTGACCTGCTGCTTCACATCAGAGCTTCTTTTCTGGATGAGACGGATCAGCTCAGTGAACATCTTCTCACTGTCCTCCACTGCTTTATCAGCAGAGCCATTGATGGCCTCCACCTCCTGTTGAAGCAGCTTCACATCTTTCTCTCGCTCCTGGATTCTCTGCTGGATGTTTAGTCGTCTCACCTCGAGCTCCTTCTGCTTCTCAGTCCTTTCTGCTGCAGCTGGGACTGTTTCATGGCCTTTATGTTCATCCACTGTGCAGAGATAACAGATACTCTGCTGATCAGTACGACAGAAAATCTTCATCATCTCATCATGACGAGAGCAGATGTTCTCCTGGAGCTTCTTGGAGGGGGCCACCAGCTTGTGTTTCTTAAATGGAGCTGCATCATAGTGAGGTTGGAGGTGTTTCTCACAGTAAGAGGCTGGACAAGATAAACAGGACTTGATGGCTTTCAGCTTCCTCCCAGTGCAGACATCACAGGCCACATCTTCAGGTCCAGCATAGCAGTGATCAGCTGGAGCAGCTTGGAGTCCAGTCTTCTTCAGCTGCTCCACTAAAGCTGCTAACATGGTGTTTTTCTCCAGGACAGGCCTCGGTGTGAAAGTCTTCCTGCACTGAGGGCAGCTGTGGATTCCCTTCCTGTCCTCTTCATCCCAGAAACTTTTAATACAGTTCCTGCAGTAGCTGTGTCCACAGGCTGTAGTCACCGGATCCTTCAGTAGATCCAAACAGATGGAACAAGAGAAAGTTTCTCGGTCCAGCTGAACTCCTTTCTGTGCCATTTCTCCTCTCAGTGTCAGTGACTGTGTGAGTTTCACTTCCTTATAACGGAAACTAGTCTGAGCTCTGATCTCAGCAACATGTGTTTCTGCAGTGAATGCAGCCTGTCAGCTCTTACACGTCACCACATGGTGGTTACACCCATCTTCAAAGTGCAGATCTGAAGGGGAGGGAACGAGGAAACACGTGGACAGAGAGGAGGTGCTGTGTTTAAGAGCAGGAAGAAGAGGGAGGGTTATCAGGCTGTGCTTCACTCCAGGAAGAGGAGCAGTTTGAGAGCGATACTGTGTGTTTAACCCTTTTTATTTACTGCTCACTTCAACTTTTAAGCTTGTTAACACTTTCTTCTATATAAATAAACTTTAGAAATGTCAGAGTTCTCACTGAAGTTAACAAACAGTCCTTCAGTTTCAGTCAATGCAGGAGGATAATGATCCTAAACATACAGATAAGGCAGCCACTGACATGATGCTTATGTTGCTTTCCAAACACATTAAGCTCCACAAAAATGTGATAAATGTTTGACAGGAATAAAAAGAAACTCTGACTGCTTCTTTAAAAGTATTTTTTTTGTTATTACAGTCGAGTTACAGTCAAAATCATCTTGAGCAGGGACGTGGCTAAAAACAGGTATGTGAGAACCAGTCAATATTAAGGTCTCCACTGACTGACTGCAGCTTTGTACATGTGACCTGGAGATACTGGATATTAGAACTTGGTGGTCTGTAACAGCAGCCCACTAGTACAGGTTTCACAGGAGGAAGCTGGACCTGTAACCACAGAACTTCCAGTCGGATCAACAGTCACAGCAAGAGTCAGCATCTGCACATTTATCATCAAGAGCAGCAGGGGGCGCTGTTACACACAGAGGCAGGTTCTCTCCCAAATGTGTCCAGAACAAGAGCTGAGCAGCTTTTTCTGTGAGTCAAAGTATTTCTAACAAAATACAGCAGATCACAGAGCCTGTGTCAGCTCAGCTATCAGAATCAAACAGTGAAGCTGACCTGTGTAAGTCAGCAGGTCAGACAGTATGTTAATGAGGGGAAATCTACAAAGCAGTGATGAACTTTTCACAAACCACATTTAATACAAATCTATGATACGTCCATAAGTCTGCACAGTCTGAAACCTCCTCACATTTCAGCCCTCATTTCTCATCATATTGTAATCTACAGTTATTTATGGTTCAATGAGTTTTGCTTGGAGTTTCCAGCTTCTGAGAGAATTATTTACATCACTGAAGTATTTATGATTCCCCTGGTATAAAAAAGCTTCACAGTAAAATCTCATCTTTGTAACATTCACACTGAAACATGTTTACTATACTGCATGATAAACACAGCTGAACACGACGTCCCCAGAAACACGTTTTATTATCAGAAACAGACAAAAAGAATCAGCTTTCCTGACCTACAGTTTGATGGTTCAAAAGCACGAAGGACAAAAAATGGAAAGAATTGAAATGTAAGAAATCTGTCCTCTCCTCATCCTCCCCACCACCCTCAGGATCTCCATAACAACTGTAACTAATACCAGAATGGGTCAAAGGTCAGAGTTGTTAAAGTAGTTAAATATATGAAATACTCAACAGTGTGTCAGAGAGAAGGGAGCAGCTATCAGTCTGAGTCATACACTGAGCAGTTTGGCAGCATTCATGGTTTTATTGACACAGTTATGATCAGTTTGAACTGTTGCAGCATTTTCACTCCTGCTCTGCATGTTGTGCAGTTACTGATGTGTTAAACTGTGTGTGTGCAGGCTGTGGCTCTGTTTCACTTCCACAGTTCAACTACAGAGGGCGCTAAAAGGGTCCAGGTCAAGTTAGTCTTAAATGCTTGAAAAGAAGTTCAGTTTCCTTCTTTTTAAGATATCCAGGCTGAACTTCATGACAACAATTAAAGTGTCTACCAATGAGAGTTCAGGATACTGTGATTGATCTACGACGGGGTGGTAAATACATCAGAGGGTGACCTCAACTGTTTTTATGTCTAGTTAACAGAAAGAGTAGGATTATAAGCCATGTTTGCTCAGCAGCAGCTTTATATTAAAGCTTGTAGCTTTAGTATTTTAGCTTTTATATAAATCCCTGTTTCACCCCCTGCTATGTGCCTATTGTGAAGAGGGAAGCTGTGACCACTAGAAGTATAGTAGTAGGTGGTCGGAGGAGGCTTTAGTGGAACTACAGGGTTGTTTTGAGGTGACAGACTGGGAGACACTCTGTGAGCCTCACGGTGAGGACACCAGTGGGCTTACTGAGTGTGTCACTCACTACATAACCTTCTGCACCAGCTCCATTGTCCCAGCACGGACATTATTTGTTACCCAACTAACAAGCCGTGGGTGACTAAGGGCATCAAAGCTCTCCTCAATAACAAGAAGAGAGCGTTCAGAGCGGGCGATAGAGAGGAGGCTAGAATGGTTCAGGTGTTACTGAAGGGCAAGATCAGCATGAGAGAGTTGTGGCATGAAGACAACCACTGGATTCAAGCCATCCAACAACAGAGGAGCTGGGGGCAGTGAGTACAGAGTGAGATACTTGAATGTGCTTTTCAACAGATTCGACACTGCAGTGAATGCTCACCCCCCTGCTGACTTACCTGTAGCCAGCCTGCAATCCACAACCATGCCACTCTCTCTCCCTCCCTCACCACATTGCACCATTGCCGCCTCTCCTCCAACATTCACTTCCACTCGTGACCAGATTCAAAGACAAAGGAGAAGACTCCAGTCAAGCACGTCTGCTGGACCAGACCAGATGAGTCCTGTGTCCTCAAGGCCTGTCCCACCCAGCTTTGTGGAGTCTTTTATAAATTGTTCATGTTGAGTTTGCCATCTTCAGAAGTTTTATGATGACTCTGCAGTGGTTGGATGTATCAGTGTGTCATGGTTCAATTCAATTCAATTCAATTCAATTTTATTTATATAGCGCCAAATCACAACAAAAGTCGCCTCAAGGCGCTTTATATTGTACAGTAGATAGCACAATAATAAATACAGAGAAAAACCCAACAATCATATGACCCCCTATGAGCAAGCACTTTGGCGACAGTGGGAAGGAAAAACTCCCTTTTAACAGGAAGAAACCTCCGGCAGAACCAGGCTCAGGGAGGGGCGGGGCCATCTGCTGCGACCGGTTGGGGTGAAAGAAGGAAAACAGGATGAAAGACATGCTGTGGAAGAGAGACAGAGATTAATAACAGATATGATTCGATGCAGAGAGGTCTATTAGCACATAGTGAGTGAGAAAGGTGACTGGAAGGGAAAAACTCAATGCATCATGGGAATCCCCGGCAGCCTACGTCTATTGCAGCATAACTAAGGGAGGATTCAGGGTCACCTGGTCCAGCCCTAACTATATGCTTTAGCAAAAAGGAAAGTTTTAAGCCTAATCTTGAAAGTAGAGATAGTGTCTGTCTCCCGAATCCAAACTGGAAGCTGGTTCCACAGAAGAGGGGCCTGAAAACTGAAGGCTCTGCCTCCCATTCTACTTTTAAATACTCTAGGAACAACAAGTAGGCCTGCAGTGCAAGAGCGAAGTGCTCTAATAGGGTGATATGGTACTACAAGGTCATTAAGATAAGATGGGGCCTGATTATTTAAGACCTTGGATGTGAGCAGCAGGATTTTGAAATCAATTCTGGATTTAACAGGAAGCCAATGAAGGGAAGCCAAAACAGGAGAAATATGCTCTCTCTTTCTAGTCCCTGTCAGTACTCTTGCTGCAGCATTTTGGATTAGCTGAAGGCTTCTCAGCGAGTTTTTAGGACTTCCTGATAATAGTGAATTACAGTAGTCCAGCCTGGAAGTAATAAATGCATGAACTAGTTTTTCAGCATCACTCTGAGACAGGATATTTCTAATTTTAGAGATGTTGCGCAAATGGAAGAAAGCAGTCTTACATATTTGTTTAACATGTGCATTGAAGGACATGTCCTGGTCAAAAATGACTCCAAGGTTTCTCACAGTGTTACTGGAGGCCAAGGTAATGCCATCCAGAGTAAGAATCTGCTTAGATACCATATTTCTAAGATTTTCAGGGCCGAGTACAATAACCTCAGTTTTATCTGAATTAAGAAGCAGAAAGTTAGCGGCCATCCAGGTCTTTATGTCTTTAAGACATTCCTGCAGTTTAACTAATTGGTGTGTGTTACCTGGCTTCATGGATAGATAGAGCTGCGTGTCATCTGCATAGCAGTGAAAATTTATGCTATGTCTTCTAATGATGTTGCCTAGGGGAAGCATGTATAATGTAAATAGAATTGGTCCTAGCACTGAACCCTGTGGAACACCATAATTGACCTTAGTGTCTGAAGAGGACTCTCCATTTACATGTACAAACTGGAGTCTATTAGATAGATATGATACAAACCACTGCAGTGCAGTACCTGTAATACCTACAGCATGTTCTAATCGCTCTAATAGGATATTATGGTCAACAGTATCGAACGCAGCACTGAGGTCTAGCAGGACAAGCACAGAGATGAGTCCACTGTCAGAGGCCATAAGAAGATCATTTGTAACCTTCACTAAAGCTGTTTCTGTGCTGTGATGAGCTCTGAAACCTGACTGAAACTCTTCAAATAAGCCATTCCTCTGCAGATGATCTGTTAGCTGTTTGACAACTACTCTTTCAAGGATTTTTGATATGAAAGGAAGGTTGGAGATTGGCCTATAATTAGCTAAGACAGCTGGGTCTAGAGATGGCTTTTTAAGTAAAGGTTTAACTACAGCCAGCTTGAAGGCCTGTGGTACATAGCCGATTATTAGAGATAGGTTGATCATATTTAAGATCGAAGAATTAATTAATGGCAGGACTTCTTTGAGCAGTTTTGTAGGAATGGGGTCTAAAAGACACGTTGATGGTTTGGAGGAATTAATTATTGAAGTTAACTCAGAAAGATCAATTGGAGAAAAAGAGTCTAACTTAACATCGATGGTACTAAGAGTAGCTGTAGATAATATTACATCTGTGGGATGATTATTGGTAATTTTTTCTCTAATGATAAAAATTTTATTTGTGAAGAAGTTCATGAAGTCATTACTAGTTAACGTTAAAGGGATGGTTGGCTCAGTAGAGCTCTGACTTTTTGTCAGCCTGGCTACAGTGCTGAAGAGAAACCTGGGGTTGTTCTTATTTTCTTCAATCAGTGACGAATAGTAAGATGTTCTGGCTTTGCGGAGGGCTTTCTTATAAAGCAGCAAACTATTTCTCCAGGCTAAATGATGATCCTCTAAATTTGTGACACGCCATTTCCTCTCCAGCTTACGAGTTATCTGCTTTAGGCTACGTGTTTGAGAATTATACCACGGAGTCAGGGTGAGTGCAGGTTTTTCTATAGAGCCGGTGGTTCCACCTCTGGGCTGAGTCATTGCATTACAGCCTGCAGTCCACACCTGTTGGCAATTAAGCTGCCGATACTTAAGACCAGCGTCACCAGATCTTCAACTAACCTCTGTTAGTGTAGGCCGACACAGTTCTTGTGATCTTGTTCACAGTGATATTATCTGCTCACCTGGTGTTTCTCTGCCTGTAGTCATCCACCTGATCCCGATGCTCAAACTCTGACAATACTCAACTTCATTTGGACGCCAGTTTTCTCTGCAGCTCTTCCTCCACAGCTCATGCTCACTTCTCCTCCCTGCCACAGTTACCGGATACCACAGATCATCATCGGCTGGAACCATCACTGCCTCACTCGGACCACTTACCCCTCTCATGCCAGTCCTCCACCTACAATAAGTAACACAGTTCATGTCCATATTTGCTCTTTCCTGACCTGCAGAAAAACACCTTCTGAACTTTATCTCCTCTCGTTACAGTGACTCAAAAGACTCCTGGTTTCGTTCCCCCGGCCTGACTTCCCTTTTCCCCATGTCACAGAATTCATATGTATATAGTTTCCTAGTACTTCATGTTTATTGTACAGTTCACGTTTGCTACACTATTCCTTAGAATCTCACGTACATCATGGTTCACAGTTCATAGTCACATCATAGCTGTAATTCTCTGTTTGTAAATAACGTCTTGTTACCATGTTTACCAGTGACTCTGTTTGTATCTGCAATGGAGTTCGTTTGTCTGGTTTGGCCTCTGCTGTGACACAGTGACGGTGATGAGGCTGAATACTGGGCTGTTCTGTCACATGGTGCAAGCAGAATCACCTGCAGCTCAAAGTAACAAAGACCAAAGTGATGATGGGTGAGAGGCAGAAGGATTTGGGGAAAAATACATTACTTGCAACTAACTCAGAGGAGCAAGAAACATAAAGGGAATTCCTTTTCTTAAGTATCAGGTCATTTCAAATGCTACATTTCTATCACCTCAACAAACATCAGCAAACACACAAACTGTATGTTTGCAGTTTGTCGCACAGTGTCCCACAGCTAAAGGTCCAGCTGCAAGGTGCCGTCTCCACACACCTACTATTATTTATTTCTTATTTTAAAGTTGCACATTAGAACTCTGAAAATAAATAGCCTGTAAATGCTGCTCCTGCTTCTCCTGCATAAATTTGCAGCATTGCTACATTTCAAACACCCACACTCTGCTCCCATCTTCCCACACATATACTGGGAAACTGTGGGAACCATCTGTACATTTTCATACTTGATCCCAGATATAAACTGGGGGTGGCACACAACAAATAAACACAACAAATAAATGGCTCTGGCTGTATGGGTACTTAATGATCAAGCTGGCAGTAATGTTGTGGTGTTTAGTAGACAGGAGGATGGGAAGTGTAAGAGGAAATGACACACAGGACATGGTTTGAGGTAGATTCATATCCAGGCCCTGCAGTGAGCACTATAACCTTCAGTACATTGGTCATCTGCTCAGCCAGGTTAATTATAACAACACTGTAAATTCAGTCTGACAGTGAGTTAGTGAGTTAATGACAGTGAGTCAAACCCACTCCCTCCTCCAACTGTGACGGCCTAGACAGAGACTTTATGCAAGCTTCTTTGAAGTTGGCTGACAGTGAAGGTGAAGGTGAGCATAACTGAGTTCTAGCAACTCGTTCTTACTTTAATAACTGGTAAATTTCACTGAAGTCCAAAACAACTCTCAAACCTCCAGGAAGGAGACAACAGAAGTATTTATTTTTACCTTCAGTGTAATTTCTTCCTTTGCCTAAGCTGGTGAGAGGTTGTTGTTGTTGTTGTTGCTTTCAATTTGTAAGATTCCTGCATGAAATGATTTGATCAAATATTTTGAATTTTATATTTTAAATGGTTTACTGTTGGCTATCAGGTAGAGGAATACAGTATCTCTGTTTATCCTGCTGTTCTTGCTACAAAACAGGGTTATATTGTTGGATTTTATTATTGTCATTTGTATTGGGAAATATTTAACCATATATGCTTAGAGGTGTATAATCAATTGTGTAGTGATAGGATATGTGATCCTTAGTGGTCTGCAACGACTTTGTGTGCATTCCAGAGTTTTCTGGCATTCACACCCACATACTGGGAGCAGGTGAGGTCACACCTTCTGTTATTGTTTTATTGCAGGATAAACACATCTATATCTGTTTTAGTCTAAGTGCCTTTTGTTTAGATGAACTGCTGGACTTCCAGACCAGCAGGTTTAGGGAAGTCATTTATGGGGTCACATCCCCCCCCCGCCCACACACACACACACACACACACACACACCTACATAACACACAGACGGTACTGTTCACATGTATACCTATGTAAGACGTCATGTGTTAATGAATCTATGCATATTCATGTAACCTCAATAACAGATCAGTGTTACGAGGGAGCGGACGAGAACAACAGAGGTGAAGCGAAGGAATGGCGCTAGTCTCGTTCTCTCCCTCATGCATGAGTAACACAAAGAACTTTTGTAACTTGTGTGTTGCTTTTTGCTAAAATTGTCCTGAACGTTCCAGCGAAAAGGTTTATGCTACAAACCTATCATATATGTTTTCCTCTTCAGAGATTACAAAAGGGTTCACGTTCAAAAAAAGTCTTTAAATCCATTTTCAATTTTGTGCCATTTGGCTAATTGTGCCATTTACTTTGAGTATTTTATATTAAATAATGTCAAAATGAGACAGCAAAAAATAATTTGATTTCTAAACAAATTAATTAATATGCCTCTTTATTCCTAAGAAAACAGTCAGCTTTGAGATGTTGTTTATTTTTGTGTTTTAGATAGCACAGAAAGGAAACAGCAGGGTGACGAGAGTGTGAGGGGAAACGACACAGGAAATGGTCTGAGGCAGAATCAGACCCAGGCCCTGCAGTGACGACTCTAATTTTATCCATCTGTTAAGCTGCTGAGATGTTGTTGTTGTTGTTGCTTATAAATTCAGTTTGTAAGATTTCTTCATGGGATGATTTCATCAGATATTTTTAGCTTTATATCAAGTCTATGATTTATTTTGAGTATTTAATGTTAAATAATCTTAGAATGCAACTTCAAGAAATGATGGTGATTTATAAATAAATAAATAAATAAATAAATATTCCTCTTTTTTCCTAAATCCAAACACAATATTCAGATGAGAATAAAATGCCAGAAACGTTTTATTACCATGGAGGGAAAAAAAAATCTATCTGCTTCATGTGTTGCTCAGAGGTTGAACCAGCTGTCGTCAGGTTTTCAAAGTCAAATTTGGTCTGAAACTCTTTTCATTCACACCTACAGCATCACGGAAACTTCACAGTACTGATCTACATCATTGTGTGATGGATGCATCTAAAAAAAGTTGAAGGAAGTGATAAAAAGGAAAACTCATTCAGTAACTTCAGTTTTCTGATGATCTGACAGAGTGAAGAGTCAGACGCTGTTCTTCTGAAGTTTCACAACTTTTCTGCATCAGGATCAAAGTCAGAATGAAAATCCTCCATTTTCTCTTCTTCTGCTTCTTGTCAGGTGAGAACTGATGATCTTAATGTTGCTCTTTAATTTTAATTTTAACTAAAAACATACTCAACTTTATAAATCACCTTGTGAAATAAATGTGTTTACTAGAGTTGGATGTCTCAAGACCACTTTTACGTGGTCTTGGTCTCGCTGTCTCAGATCGACATAGTGTTCTGGAGATTTGGAGTCAACAGTATGCATGACACACAACGTAACGTTCGATATAGGCTGTATCCCAATTCAGGGTCTGCAGCCTTAAAGTTCGCAGCCTTAACGGTCCTCAAGTGCCGCAAACTCAAAAACCACTAAGACCGGAAGTACGAGGCTTGTGAAATGGGACAGTCTAGCCTCCGTTGCGCTGCCCAGGTTGCCTAGCAACCATGACACTAACAGCTGGAAAAGTTTCATACAGCTTTGTTTGACAGAAATGAAGGAGAACATATTTTGTTCATTTGTTTGTTTGTTTCTACATGAGCTTTGATTTAATAAGTATCTGAGGCTGAGACCACGGGACTGTAAAACATGATTTTTGGGCTTCATTTCTGTACTGAACAGTCATTTAAGATTAGCTAGTAAATAACAATTAGCTAATGTTGTTCATGAGACTAAAGTCATCTCACTTTGGTAATGTAAATATAATATGGCCAATATTAAAGTTATTATTTCAATCATTATTAGTTATTACAGCAGTGAATGAACTCTGTTTCAAATACTGAGCTGCAGGAAAAATTCAAAAATTCATATTTATATTTCCTATCATCTTAAATCTTTACTCAAAGACAGGTTCCTTTGACACTGTATATATAACTATGTTATATATAAGAGACAAATATTGTTCTTTTAATATGTTGGCATTACTAAATTTGTCTCAGTGCTTACTTTAAATATTGATGAAATCATCACATTCTCTGTAAGATTAAGGCCGACTACTGAACAGCGTATATTTTAAAGGCTTTAAAACCAAGTTAGTACAAACATCACTAATGTCACATAAATTTCCCGACATCTGGCCAATAGTAATGTTTTAATGTTCTTCGTTATTAAACATTTACACATCAATAAGTGACATAATATTCAGCACTTACTTTTAAAAGTTTACTCATTGGGCGTCCCTCTTCTGCTGTTTTTTTCCAGCAAAATTATCAACACCCACCGCCGCGCTATGCATTCTGGGATATGTTGGGCCATGAAGTCTACACCGCCACATCTTTAAAAATCAGGGAAATGAAGAACGCATTTGAGGCTGCATTTCGAGCAGCCTTTGAATTGGGACAGCCTTTGTGGCGTTGCGTCTCATATTCCGATATAAGACATACATACAAATCACAACAATTTAACATTTTATGTAAATTCTGTGAATATCGGGCAGCTCAACTTGCTTGAAGTGTTTCCAGCTGAGCGGTACCTGGAGTCAAGTGTTTTAACGATGTATGAAACGTTAAACTAATCCTAAAGTAATAATGGTATTTCTAACCACTGACATACCCCAACTTTATCCTTTCAACAGCTGCTGAAAGTTAGCGGACCTAGCTTCTATCGGATATTTATATAGAGATCCTCCAGTTTCAAACTGTATTACCCTTCAAGGACCTGCAGTTCAAAAAAGCTCCTCTCCGACAGCCAAACCCATCTGTTCTCTGATTGGATTGTTACATTTGCGATTGACATGACATTGACCAATCAGATGAAAGGAAGAAAAATAGGGTCAAAATTCATACTTGTAACTTGCAGAGATTCACACGTTTTTTTTTTTTTTTGGCTAAGCCCACACACAAATCTTTTTTACGCACACACAAATTCTTTTTACACACACAAATCCTGATTTACAAGTACAAAATATTTATGACCACATTTTGAGCCCATACCTGACACCCGTAAACGAAGCAGCATCTGGCTGCAGTTTAAAGACTTTTTGTCTCGGCCTCGGTCTTGGTCTCGTCTCAACTTTGTCTTGGTCTCAATACTCTCTGGTCTTGGTATTGTCTTGATCTTGGTCTTGGTTCAGTCTTGACAACAAGTCTAATATTTACATACACTAAATAATGTTGTGATTATCCATCTTCTTTTAAATGTATTATTATTATTTTTCATCTGACAGGTCCAGCTGGGCTCGTCAAGCCAAAACATAATATTTGGTCTGCAGCTGAAGGAGCAAATGGCACGCTTAACTGCAACTTATCTTTGTCTGGAAGCACAAAGTTCTTCTGTAAGGAAAAATGTGAGCGAGCAGAAGATATCCTCATTAAAACAGATGAAAGCACAGCTCAGAGTGGGAGATACAGCATGAAGTATAAAGATGGATCTCCAAGAAGAGGAATTGTGTTTTTAAGCTTCTCACAAATGATCAAGTCTGACGCAGGAATGTACAGGTGTGGTTTGGGAAAATCTTCTGCTCCAGATTCATACTTTGACTTTGAGGTCAGAGTTTCAAATGGTGAGTTTTTAGTAAAGGTGAGTGGAATTGAAAATTTGGAGACCCCCAGGTCTAATTTAGTAATGTGGACCACTTTTAGATCAACCTGTTTAATCAATAAATACAACCACGCTTTATCTGTTATTCCACTTAAGTGTCCATGTTATATGGCATGTGACAACTGTACTAAGATAACGTTTTAGCACCTCAGTGTAAAGCCTACAATAATATTCAATGATTTATTGATTAAATTTAGACTCTGCTAAAACTAACTCAGTTTTACACCACCTCCAACTATCAAAGTCTAAAGCAAAATCTTGCTTTTGTTCAGATTTTCTTTTCTCTATAACTGATTTTGAGCATTAGTATCATGATTTATGTCATGATTTAAATAGATTAAATCTACTAATTTAATTCCTATGATGGAGAGTAGCAGAAGAAATGTTTGACCTAAAAAGTTGATGATCTTCCAAGAGTCTCATCATGCTAAAAAGAAGTTAGTGACCCAGCCTGGTGTGGATATCAGGCTCATCTTCTAGCTGTGAGTCCTGAGAAATGCCTAAATAAATAAGACAAATGAAACAAAAAAACCAAAAAAACATTTGCAGTCACACCGGTGAACTTCAAGGGTCTATAACTCCTCTTCAATTTTATAGTGTGAATGTTACGTTTTGCATGGCTTCATTAAATATGCAACAAAAAGTTTTGATTTTCAGAGGATCAGGTAAGAATGTGTTTTTCAGATTTGACTGATTTATTATGAAATGATAACTGTGCTTATTTGATCCATGAAATATAATCATAATATAACAGTGTAAAAAATGACCCAACACACTAGTATGTTGTATGCTTGTGGGGTGTTTATTGAAGTACCACACATGTGGCTGTACGTTTCGGCACATAGTTCACCAACTTTTCAGTAAGTCATAAGCACACAAACTCTCTCTCTCAGGTCTCCACCTTCAATATATATATAGGGAGAAACCTCAATGGTTAAATCACCACCACCTGTCCCTCCCCCTTGAGCTCACTGCCCCACTCCTCCCCTGCAGCTGAGCCAGGGACCACACCTCCCCCACAAACTGGTTCAGTTCAGACTAATTAATGTTCTTTTATTTCACAGATCTGGATAGAAACGTTGGTTTTTATCGCACACAAACTGAGGGAGAAAACATCACATTGGGATGTTCCAATACAGTGACTGGACACAGGAAGTTCTTTTGTAAGAATCAGTGTAAGAATGAAGGGGAGATCCTCATTGACACAACTAATAACAAATCTGTGAGTGGCAGATACAGCATTGAACACAGACCAGGATCTGTGTACGGACTGTATGCAACCATCACACAGTCGTCCAAGTCAGACACAGGAAAGTACATCTGTGGTTATGGAAACCCTCTGTCTCCTGATTCATATGCGAATGAATATTTTCTTGTCATTGATGGTAAGTTTCTTTTTAAAATTGTAAAAACTTTTTTCATATTTCGTGTACCTTAAAATACTACTAATAATAGAAAATCACAACTCAAAATGTAAGATAAGCAAAATTAGAACAACAGCAAATAAAAACATGAACCTTTTGGTGACTTTGAGGTGAGATTGTTGTTACTGCCAGAGATCAGCTGATTGGTTGAGACATCATTATACATTTCTAACATCAAAAACAGGACAAATAATGTCCATGTTTTTGTTGAAGTCTGGATGTCCGATCTCAGAGTATTAATCTCCTGTTGTGGTGATAAATTTATTCCTCTGTTTATTCACAAATATAAACCGTATTTGTTATGATGCTTTAAAAAATATACAGATATTTAAATATAGTAAGTTTCACAGTCATAATGTGCACTGATAATTTTTAATCAGTGCACATATTATATACGAAACATCATTTTTTATATTATTAAAAGTTTTTTTAAGTGTGTTTAAGAAGTGTGTGCTCCACTTTGATTATTTTTTTTTTTTTTTTTTAAAACTTGTGATGGTGGAGCTTAAATTGAGGGGAAAACATCTGTATCATCATCATCTTTCACTAAAGCTGAGTGTTTCTACTCATACAGGTGAAAACATATGTAGTGTGCAGGATATGAGATTTCCCAGTCTAATGTGTAAAAGAGTATTAGGTTATCCATCAGCTGATCTGATGAGACTGAACGTGACTTTGTGGTTTATCTGAAAAAGTAATAATGATGTAAAGAACAGGAAAGCAGGCAGCTGAGTGATTACAGATCTTCCCTATTGAACTTACACATAAGCTTCATGTTAATGCTGCATTTAGTGCTTCATAAATGTTTGTATTTACCTGTATGATAATATGATTAGTTTTACTGCATTTGTCTGTATCGCTATTGATTTAGGCTACTTCCACACGTACACGGGTATTTTTGAAAACGGAGATTGTCCATTTTTGTTTTTCAAAAAATTCCTGTCCACACGTAAACGCAAAAACGAAGGAAAACCCTACTAGGAACATGCCAAAGCAAAAGGTGGCGATATATTCCTAAATGTGTAGAAATGTTTGCCAATCAGAAGTCTAGAAGCCTGGGTGGGAAAGAGTAAAGAAAGATGGCTTATGTCCTATGTGTGGAGGGACAGTAACTGTGTGTGGATATGTAAGCATTTAAACACTGCAGAGAGTACAATTAAAAGTAACAGTATTTTGTCTCCATTGTAGAAATTCATTTCACCTTAACAATAACGTGGCCACAGTGTGACGTCAGAAAATGCGTACACCTTTGACGCTGTATTTTCTCCGTTTTCCTCGTCCACATGTAAATGCAAAAACAGAGTTTTCGAAAATATCCACCCTGGCAGGCGTTTTAAAAATCTCAGTTTTCAGTGACCGAAAATGCCGTTTACGTGTGGACAAAAGGTGCAAATGCATATCTCCGTTTTCAAAAATACCCATGTACATGTGGACGTAGCCTTAGTATTTATATTTTTTGTGTTTGTTGTTCACAGATTCAAACCCACCTACTTCCACACCACAAACAACAACACAAATGGCTTCCAACCCACCTGCTTCCACTCTACAGACAGCAACAACACAGAGTGAAAGTGTCACTGCAGGAGTCTCTACACATTGTCCTGACTCCTCCTGGCTTCTGGTTGTGCGTGCGTCCTTGGATGGTGTTTTGCTGATGGCTGTTTTCCTCATGCTCTTCTACATTAGTAAGACAAGGAGGAACTTTGGACTGAAGAGCAGAGAAAATGACACAAACATGGAGGTGAGTTTGTGTCACTTGTTTTCGTCACTTGTCTGTTGTTGCAGGTTTCAGTGAGTGTTGTTGGTTCATGCTGTCAGTGTGAAAAGAGGTGATTTTACCTGTTATACGGTTTCTTCAATAATATCCTTTTAGTCTTCACCAGCAGTGGGAGGTGAAGACACAGTGAACAATTTTAACCAGACAGAAATATTTTCTATAATTATGTAGATATAAAACCATGCAACATATTTTATGGTCCTTTCTGAGGTTATTCCACAGCATCATAATTTCATGATGTCATATCTAAAAGTGTGAAAGCACCTTTAGTTCTGTTTCCTGACACTGCAGCACATGTAAGCTGCTCTGAAGCAAATCTGTTGAACTTCTTATGATATTTATGTTACATTTTTTTGGTTTGTTTGTTTCTCTGGAATAAACTTTGTGCTTATTTGTTTTAAAGTTCAATTTGCATTAAACTGTGATGTTGCATGAGGTTATTGTCTTTTTTTTTTCATTTTCAGTTCTCTGTAACACATGAGAACTGGGATCCAACCTTCAAACACAAAGAGTCCAAAAGCAGCAGGACCAAACCCACTCTGCATTATTAAAGACCAAAATCTAACAAGTAAAAATGAATTTTGAGATTTCACAAATCCATTGCTATTTCCCAACTGTAACTGAAAAATGTTGTAAACATTTGGTTTTATTTCATTCATTGTTGTCTACTGTATGATTTATACATTTATGTGCTTACTTATGCCATGTATTTTAAATCACCGGCGTTTATTACAAGGTACAACAAAATTAAACAAGTGTTGACGATGCAAAATGGTGTGATGGTTCCTTAAATAAATTTGACAAATACAGAGTGTTCTACAATAATGAGTCTGTGCTGTTCAGGAAAACAAGAAACAGTAAAACAAACAGGCGAAATACAATCGATAGTTGCAGCAGGAGCCTGATTAAGGGATGTCTAAATGCTTTGTTGAATAAGGGGAAACATCTTCCAGTGTGGTCAGAGTCAAAGACTGTGATAAATATCTGCTAGCAGATATTTATCACAGTCTTTGCTTCTGGAGATTTGTTGTTTGTTTGTATTGTTTGCTGTTTGTTTTGCATTCCAGTAATCTGATCAAGCACCTCGACTGGAGAATTACAGAATTTCCCATGTTGGGTTTTACATGTGAAGCACTTCACACTGAAATTGATGGAAAATACAAAAAGGTTTCTTCAACCTGACAAAATGTTAGACACAATAGTGTCTAATGAATGTATCTGGGGACTTTGAGTAAAACTTTGCCTGTTGTTCTTATGAACCCTGTGTCTCATATGTTTAGTCAGTTTCATCTTCATGTTTGTTTTCCTTTTTGTCCCTGCCAAGTTTATACGTCTTAGTCTCTGTCTGAGTGTCTGTTTCCTATCGTATTTTTGTCTTATTTTTGCCCTTTGTGCATTTAAACCCTTAGTTAGGAGCAAATGTGGATTTTCTGTGGCAAACATAAAGGTCACCTTTAACTATGACAATGCTGAGATACGGACCTCCTGTGAAGTTGTCACCATACTAGTGATGAGCAAAGCGAAACTTCGTGAAACATTTGAAGTATTTGTGCTTGTCTTGAGGATTCCAAATAATCTTAAACCATCTTCACAGTGGCACCTGCTGGATAATTTGGGTATTGTCATGTCTTGATCATATTCTGTGAAACAGTGACACAGACAAGTCCTGCACAACTTCAAACAAAACCACTTATTTTATCAGACCATCGATATCTTTGATCAATACATGTTTTGGAGAAATCCTCAAACAAACAAGGCACCTTGCCTTCTATTGGATAGTAATAGTGAAGATGAAGAGGAAAGTGCATAAGAAGGGGGGCGGGGGGGTGCATGCAGCAAAGGGTGGCAAACCACTTTTATAAGTTTCCTTTTGATGGTCTTTTTTATAACTAAATATGTTGTTAAAGTACTTTTTTTTAGAAGTTGGGTAATTAGTGGTACGATAGGGTACTAAGGTCACATTAATGAAAAAAAATGAGTGTCCATTTTGAGATTTACCTCAAAATAGTATTTTGAGAAAAGTCGAAATGTGGAAATTACAGTTGTTATTTCAAGCCAGACAAACGCCACCGCAGCTACACCCTCACAAAATGCCTCAGAGAAAAAAAAATCAATCAACTGTCTTATCGTGTCTTGTGATACAACATGCATCCTCTTCATTGCTCAAGGGTGTAACCATCAATATCCTTGCTTCTGTCCATTGCCAGGCACTTCATTTTATACAAATCCAGCCAACAAGTTTGTGTCTTTTTTTCCCTTCTGACCTGATGCAGCTTTCTGCACCACCACAGTGGCCTTATAACTCTCACCACACTGTTTATGTGCTAAAAGAGAAATAATTTTAATAAATACCAATTCTGACGTAGAATTTCACTAACTCATCTACACAAGTCATTTAGTAGACTTTATATAAGCCATAAGAGTTTTGTCTACAAACAACTGTTAACTCCACATTTCCACTTAAAAAAATCAGTAATATATATTTTTTATTTATGTGGCCTCTAATAATTTCCGTTTTATATATTAATCACAGTGAAAGTGTGTGTGTGTGTGTGTCCTCCCATGCTCAGAAGTCTGGGCGCTTAAGTTAACTTGCCAAGTTTGAATTAGCAACTAAGGAAGAACAAACTTGGAGTACTTGATGTTGAGAAACAGCTCTTGTCTTTTGTTGCTCAATTTGTTTCTGCTGCAGCATTGGCTGTGACATGAACTCTGCCTCATGTGTTCAGAGAGCTGCACACTTCACCAAGTGTGCGGCCACCAGGTGGTGCTCTTTTGTGTTTTCTTTTCAGATGAGTTGTATTTTAGGTCCCGTTAGTGAGGAGACAAACAGATATTTCAAATTTAAACCATTTAAACTGGCTCAAATAAAAGACCTCTTTAGTAACTTGGCTCCAAACAGACACTGACAGCAGAGAAGAAAACTTATTAAAAAACAAAAACACTACTAGAATCCACCTGCTGGAGGTGCTGTGAGCTCACTGGACCAAATCAAACAGATTAAAATACTCCTGTGTACTTTCCTCTTTCTTCACTCCTCAACATATCCGATTATTAAATAAAATCTACTCCCTTTAAGAAATAACATGTTGTATTTACTCCACCCAGTTATGTCAACTGGTTCCACACAACTGGGTTAGTGAAATATAAAATGTATGATACTTTTAATTTGAACAACCAAAACAAGCTCTACTGAAACTATAGGATTAAATCACTTTAACAGAATTGCAACTTACTCTATACAAGTTTGTAAATTAAATAAATCAAGTTTGTTTAGTTAACCTAACTTTACAGTTTTTTCTGAATGCTTAAACCCTAACTGTGATTCTTATAGCACAATTTCTAAAACTATTAATACTTATAGCAAAACCACTCACTGAGTTTGCAAAACTAAAAGCACAAACACTGCTTTGCACTCAGTTTGCCATTTTGTAACACACACTTTGCAAAACTGTAGGCACAATTCACTGCTTACACTCAATTACCAAATTTCCAACACACTCCTAGCAAAACTATACACATTTATGGCCATTATTTATGCTATTTTGCCAACTGTCTGGCACACTTTCACATGTGAAAACTTTTTTAGATAAGTAGTTCACTTTGCAATCAGCCTAAGCACTATAATACAGGTAAGCTCTGTGTGTGGAGTACAGTGGAGGGAGCAGGAAGAGTGAGAAGTAGAGGAGGCCGAGGAACAGTACGTGGAGGTGAAGAAGTAGGATGAAGAGGACAACAAGGACAAGGAGGAGCAAGAGGAGGATGAGGAGGGGGGGGGAGGAGGACGAGGAGGGGGGAGAGGAAGGGTAAGAAGAGTAAGAAATAGAATTGCTGATGACATCAGAGCTACAATAGTGGACCATGTAATCAACCATGGAGTGACCCTGAGGGAAGCTGGCCAACGGGTTCAGCCTAACTCGAGCTGCTACACTGTAGCAAGCATCATAAGGACACTTCAAAATCAGAATCGGTTAGTACAGTCACTTTGCACTAAGACTTGTAGCACTGCCATATGCTAATGAGAAACACAAAAATACCATAGATGTAAAAATACTGAAATTGTTACTTTACAGAATTGCTAGACGACCAGATGCTGGGGCAGAGGAAGCATGTTCACTGCAGACCAAGAAACCCATATAGTCAATATGGTGATTGCAAATAATCCTATACTTGGAAATAAACACTTGTGTTTGTTTTGATGTGTGTGAATAAACACCAGTACCAGATGTTTGGATCCCTCTATGCTTACGGATCTATGACAAAAGTATGAGCTCAAACTGACATGGCCTACCTTGTGCACAGAGAAAGCAAAAGTCAGATGTGTTTTGTATTCATACCATCAGTGTGTAGTCGGCGCATTGTGTGCTTAGTAGATGATGGCTTGTGTGTACTGTTTGATACGAAAACACCATTTTTACGAAGGTGTGAAGAGTTAATCTAGCTGTGTTCGCTTTTGCAAGAGAACTACAATGTTTTGATAATTGGGTGACAGGTTTTCTTATTTGTGTGTTGAGTTTTGCAAAAATAGCCAATAGTTACAAAAAATGTGCTTAAGCAATCAGAAAAAACTGTAATAACACTTAGTGTAAAACATGTTGAAGCAAACTTTGAGCTGTTCAAATGCTTCTAGATCAATGCCTTTTTCTTCAACAAAAATATCTTTACATATATGCAAGTGCATTTTAAGTGCAGGAGGACAATTAAGATACATAATTTAATGTTAAACTGAAATTATTAAAACTGGAAAGTGTTGTGATTCCAACATTTTTAACATTAACTTGGCTTCAGTAATGTAAACTTGCTTGGGTTATGATGAAAAGCTCACAATACAGCCCTGTAAACAACAGGTAGAAATTACAGTGTGGCATTTTTTGTCCATATTTAGAAGAAAACTTTTCTTCAAAACTTAAACTAAAGTCCAAAGTTAGGAGCAGTCTTTTTCAGTGTAGCTGGATGGTGGTAAAAGTTCAACAAGAACAAAGAAGGCAAAAAAGTGAAAGGCCTTGCTGAAGTCGTGTGGCAGTTCAATTTGAGTAGTTTCTAAAGTGCAAGTCAGACTGACAGCCTCACTGCTTTTAAATGCTTTAAACAGACAGAAGATTCAAATAAGTTGTGCACAAATAAAGAGCAGTGGTAGACACAATGACACAGGAAAATATAAAATTCATATTCCTGTAGTTTCCTCTCATTTAAACTGGTAACTGTTTATTCTCTTCAAACAGTCGCTGCGTTGTTGGTAACCATGACTCTGTCCTGCAGCTGATGGAAACACCACTCTGTGGTTTCAGGTTTAAATGTTGTGAGTGTAGCACTTGGTAAAGTGTAAAGCTAAGATATGTCTAGAACATTGCATAAATCTGTTAGGATTTGTGTTATTCAACTATATGTTTGGATTTTTGGCTGCTACATGTTTTCCACCAGTAGAGGGCAGTCACGGCAAAAAGAAAAGAAAACAATGTTCTGAAAAAGAAAAAGAAAGAAGTATTCATGGGTTCTGTATGTATGTGAAAGCCACGGTTCTGGAGTACCCAAATAAACTCGGTTTGCTGTCTACACCAAGTTGTCCTGGAGTGGTGTAACATTTTGGAGGTTCCACCGAGATCGTTTTTGGGACTACTTCACACAGAGGAACACGGTAAAGGAGCGTGACAGAGCAAAGGGGCTAATGCTAACGGATTGCAACAGTCTAGCTAATGCGACGCAAACTGTGTTTTCTCCGGTCGGATACACTGAGAGAGCTTCACTCGTCTTAGTTATCTTTCAAGCATGTCTGTGAACCGTGAAGATTTTTTGTTGGAGTTGGAGCAGAAGTTATGTGGACTTTCTGTGGAAGAACTGCTCAGAGTATGTGAACTATGTAATATTACAGAAAAGGACAGCGAAGAAATACAAAGCAAATCTCGCAGAGCTCTCGTTAAGCTTATTAGCCAGTTCTGTGAACGAGAAGAATTTTTGCAACGAGAGAATGAAGGCATGTCGGTGCTTCTGGAGCTAAATGATGTGCTGGTTTTGCTGGTGGAGGCACGGTCAGCGGCTGTCGGCGCGGGAGCGGCGGCCCGGTCTTCATCTTCAGACAGAGCGGAGATGACGGCGGAGGCTGTGCACGAGGGGCAACTCGCAGCGACGCGGGCACCTCCGGAGCGGCGGACAGGGCCGATGACATCGCTGGAGCATCAGGCGGCTCAAGGGACATCAGCGGAGCGGCAGGTGGCCATGAGGACGTCGCTGGACGGCGAAACACAGCGCAGGGGGAGAGACTGCATTGGCAACAGCTGCTGTAATGTTTCATCAGGTGGATTCAGAAAAGACTTCAGGATAAGTGGACATGTGGGTGAGTCAACAGCTAAAGACACGCTGAGTTTCAGTAGCTTAGAGCACCAGATGGAAAACGGCTTAAAAACGGGCTACTCTGAAGCTGAGATCGTGGAGGCTGTCATCCGTGCCATCAGTCCTGGGTTAAAACTAAGGAACTATTTGGAAGGGAAAGAAGATCTCACATTGACCAGCCTGAGACAAGTTCTAAAAGCCCATTATGCAGAAACGGATTCAACAGTACTGTATCAGCAATTAACCAAGGCTACACAGGGGGCAAATGAAACACCACTTGAGTTCCTCATTAGAGTGCTGGATTTGCATCAAAAAATTCTTTTCGCATCTGAGCGCGCCCAGTCTAGCCTAAAGTACAACAAAGAACTTGTTCAAAGTCAATGTTTTCAGTCCATTAGAACGGGTCTTCTAAATGACAATGTCAGAGCAGAAATGAGAGTATATTTGCAGGATGAAAACTGTAGCGATGAACTCTTATTAATGAAAATGCAAACAGCCCAGTACAATGAAAGCGAAAGAGCGTTAAAGGCAAAAGCCCACAGGTCATTTAGAACAGGACTAAATGTAGTTGAGCAGAATGTAACGCTTACTGATCCCTGCACAAGCCAGCCTGATACAAAACCGGCTAAGCCCCTCAAAGATAACTCCTTATTTGCAAAAATTGAGGAAAGTAACTCAGCAATCAGGGAACTTACAGGACAGGTAGCTTCACTAGTACAAACTGTCCAACAGGATAGAAGTGGTGACGGTGATAGGCAAGCCAGGGTGTACAGAAAGCCAGCTCAGAGACCAAAAAGGCGATGCTCTGCATGTCAACAAGAAAACAGGGACTGTGACCATTGTTTCAAATGTGGCAGTGACTCTCACTGGGCAAAAGGATGTAAAGTAAGGGGAGCTCAGAAGCAGGGAAACTGGGTGGGGCTGTGACTGTGGGACAAGCCACAGCTTCAGCACCAATGTCCCAATTAGAGATGGCACGATACCACTTTTTTATGTCCGATACCGATACCAATATCATAAATTTGGATATCTGCCGATACCGATATTAATCCGATATAGTGTGTTTTTTAATCAATAAAACTGTTTTTTTAATATCTTGCTGCATTTTGTATAAGTTCATACTCAAGTTTAAATAAACAACAACACTAAAGCTATTCTGTTATACCTGTATGTAAAAAATACACTGCACCCAAAATATTTCATAGTTCAGCAATACTGATCAATCTAATAAACTTAAACCTACTCCATCCTCCCTATTCTGGTATTTTAAAGAGTACTTAGCAGAAATATTAATCAACCTAACTAATAGGGTTGCAAACTCCCAGCAAAAAAAAATAGAGAACCACCCCCCACCCTCCACCTCATGATGCTTAATCGATGTAATCAACTTTAATTTGATGCAGTGTGAAAAAAAAATGCACAGAAATAAATTATTTTTCAAGAATAATTAAATAGATTCAACATCTTTCTTCAACAGAACTGCAGACTGCACAGATGGTATCTTCCAAAAGGAAAAAGTACTATAGTTTACTAGGGTATATTAGACTTAACAGTTACTATACACAGTAATGGACTTCTATTCATTTTACATCAGATTAAAACTTTGGGTGTAAGATTCAGATAATTATTTATTAAAAGCTAGACATTTTAAATGACAATAAGAAAGAAAAGTATGTCTTTGTGCCCCCTTTTCCCTGTTCACGCCCTATCGGCCCCCCTGGCTACACTTCGCCCCTGCACAGTTACCAGCCGTCAGCTGCGTAGAAAAGGATCCTGGTGTAGAAAGTAATATTAAATAAATTCTAACAACAGCTTATCAAGCTTAAACGTGCTGCTGCTGTTCAGCTGCTGGTTTCCTCTTTCTGGTGCAAAGTGGACCAAAAACAAAGAAGAGAGACGGACTCGCGACAGAAAAGCCGATCAGCTGATCATTAAGCAGTTTCAAGATTGAAGTAGCTGCAGGAAGGTGAGGGAGAGGCAGTCACTCCATGTATCGGTTGTTAAGCTTAACGTGGGAATGCTTTACAAACATTCAGAGATGAACTTACGCACTTGCTTTACTTCACTCTTGGATAACTTCCTCGGAGATGAAATGCTGGTTTGGTAGCGAGGCTACAAATACACACAGCCGCTCTATCACGTGATGCATACTGCTCCTAGGTGCTACGGTTATGAGCCGAGTTACCCCATGTCGCAAGTTTTGTGAGGTGTTTTTTTTTTTATATTTAATGGATCGGATTACATTTTTTATTTCTCGCCGATATCCGATCCAGTAATTTAGGTCAGTATCGGACCGATACCGATACGTAATATCGGATCGGTCCATCTCTAGTCCCAATGTGATAACATTCCCAAGGCCCAAAGTTTATCCCTTGCATCACCAACTGACTCAGGAAATCCTAAAATTAGGAACCAACCCCCAAACGTGTTCAATCTGAGTACCAAAAAAAGAAAAGTAGCACAGCTCGTGGGCAAAAAGTGTCTAGTATGGTGTAGAATGAACAACTGCAAAACACAGGCACTGTGGGACACGGGAGCCCAAGTTTCAATAATGAGTGCATGCTGGAAATCAGACAATTTACCTCACTTAGAAGTTCACCCCATCAGTGATTTACTAAGTAAGGATGAACTTTTAGACTTGAGACCTGTAAATGGATCTGAAGTCCCTTTCCAGGGTTGGGTAGAAGTTAGCCTTAGCCTTTGTGATCCGAGAGGAAAAGCTGTAGCTCAGAATGAGGTTTGG
This sequence comes from Oreochromis niloticus, assembly GCF_001858045.2. Classification (NCBI taxonomy): domain Eukaryota; kingdom Metazoa; phylum Chordata; class Actinopteri; order Cichliformes; family Cichlidae; genus Oreochromis; species Oreochromis niloticus. Next base: position 40,050,135 of record NC_031967.2, read on the forward strand.
GTTCCAATCCTAGTAAGTCAGGATGTGATACAGAAACCAATAATAGGGTTTAATGCTATTGAGGAACTGATAAAAAAAGACACTACTCAGTCCAGTGAAAGCTTGTCTTTACTCAGAAACTCTCTAAGAGTAGGATCAAGCAAAGCAGAAGCACTGTTGAACCTTATCCACACCGCCAGTAGTGAGACAGTTACTTATCCTGTCAGATCAGGACGCAAAGCTATTGTCGTACCGAGTGGACAAATGTACAGCGTTAGTTGTTCCATCAAAACAGACTTAAAGGTAAAAAGTGAAATGCTTTTTGAGCCAGATGAAAACCTGTCTTTAGATGAGGGTCTGAAATCTAACTGCCAGTTGCTGTCTGTATCTGGCAATACCCACAAAGTCAATATCTATGTTACTAATGTTACCAAACATGACATTGTTTTGCCACCTAAAACCCTTCTAGGTAACATAGAGAGGGTAACACACAGTTATCCTGTGAATCTCAAAGAAGCTCAGATAGGTTCGGTTGTAGAAAAAGACAATCAGAACTCACCTAGCTTACCAGAAGAGCCTTGGGAACCACCTGTCAATTTGGGCCACCTTAACACAGAACAACAGGCAGCTGTCATGGAAATGTTAAGGGAGGAGTCAGGCGCATTTGCTAAACACAAAGAGGAAGTTGGTTACATAAAAAATCTAAAAATGGATATCAAACTCACTGATCAGATTCCTGTAGCCAAATCCTATAATGCGGTCCCACGTGCTCTCTATGATGAAGTAAAAAGTCACATTCAGGACTTGTTAAAAAAAGACTTTATTTGCAAGTCAACCTCACCATATGCCTCTCCAATAGTATGTGTGAGGAGGCGGGATGGAGGCCTGAGACTGTGTGTCGATTATAGGGGCCTCAATAAAAAGACCATTCCAGACAGACACCCTATTCCACGAATACAGGAAATCCTTGATGGACTTGGCGGCAATAGGTGGTTCAGTGTGCTTGACCAAGGCAAAGCGTACTATCAAGGTGAAATCAGCGAAGACTCGAAAAAATATACCGCCTTCACAACACCCTGGGGGCTGTATGAATGGAATAGAATTCCATTTGGACTCACCAATGCACCTGCAGCTTTCCAGCGTAGCATGGAGGAAAGTTTAGAAGGCTTGAGGGACAAAATATGCACTCCATATTTAGATGATGTTTTAGTGTACAGTCAAACATTTGAGCAGCATATTGAAGATTTGAGATCAGTTCTCAAACGTCAGCAGGCTTGGGGAGTAAAACTAAGACCTGATAAATGTGACTTGTTTAAAAATGAGGTCCGCTATGTGGGCAAAATCATTTCAGCAGACGGTTACAAAATGGATGAAAAAGAGGTACAAGCAGTACGAGCTTTGAAGGACAACCCACCAACAAACATCAAAGAGCTGAGAAAGCTTTTAGGATTTTTAGGATACTACCGAAGCTATGTACAAGATTTTTCAAGACATGCAAAGTGCCTATATGATTTACTCTCAGTTGACCACACTCAAACACCAGCACGGTCAGCCAAGGCGGGGCATGCTGCACCCACCCAAAAAATCATATGGAGTGACAGCCACCAAAAAGCACTAGACTATTTGGTGAATGTTTTGACTAATCCACCCGTGATGGCTTATCCTAAGTTTGAGGAACCCTTTATTCTGCACATCGATGCATCAGAAGAAGGCCTTGGTGCAGTTTTGTACCAGAGGCAGGACAGTAAATTAAGAGTAATTGGATATGGATCAAGAACATTAACACAGGCTGAGAAGAACTACAGGTGGCACTCAGGGAAACTTGAGTTTTTGGCACTAAAATGGGCGGTGACTGAGCGCTTTAGAGACTATTTGTTCTATGCTCCCTCAGTGACAGTATACAGTGACAACAACCCTTTAACCTATGTTTTGGGCACAGCTAAACTGAATGCAACAGGACACAGATGGGTTTCCGAGCTGGCTGATTTTAACATAACATTGAAATACCGACCCGGAAAAAGTAACGTGGATGCAGACTTTTTGTCCAGAACAATATGGACTCATACATGTTAGAATGTACTGAGCTGTGTTCGCCTGAAGTGTTAAGCGCAGTACTGAATGCCATTGAAACACAGGAAGAAAAACAACTGGATTGGATATCAGCTATAACGTGCAATCCAGAAGTAAACAAAATACTTACAGAAAATCAGCCAGATGTGAGAATCACAACACAGGAGCTATTACAAGCTCAAAAGCAGGACTCTGCCATAGCTTATGTTCTCAACTTAAAGAGTACAGGTGCAAGCTTTGACAAAACATCAGCGACCAAAACCCCTAAAGCAAAACAGCTACTACATGAGTGGAAAAAGCTGTTTATTTCAGATGATGGGTTGCTGATACGAAAGACTATGACTTATACTCAGATTGTGATTCCAGAATCGTACAAAGAACTGGTGTACAAACACCTTCACTGTGAAATGGGTCACTTGGGGGTGGACCGTGTGATGAATTTGGCAAGGAGTAGGTTTTATTGGCCAAATATGTACAAAGATATTGAGTTTTTCATCACACAGGTGTGCAAATGTAATATTCAGAAAAAACCTACAGTTCAGCGTCGGGCCCCCATGTGTCACGTGCCGGCTACTGCACCCTTTGAAATGGTTTCAATAGACTATGTCCATCTCGAAAAGAGCAGGGGAGGGTATGAGTATATTTTGGTGTTACAGGACAACTTCACCAAGTTTGCTCAAGCCTACCCTACACACAACAAATCTGGCAAAACAGCAGCAGATAAAATTTTTAATGACTTTTCCTTTAAATTTGGTTTTCCTGGTAAATTACATCATGATCAAGGCAGAGAATTTGAAAACCATTTATTCAAACAGCTGCAGAAGTACACAGGAATAGCCAATTCAAAGACTACACCCTACCATCCACAGGGGAACCCAGTGGAAAGGTTTAATCGCACCTTGCTGTCAATGCTGCGGACCCTGGATGAGGAAAAGAAAGAAAACTGGAGTGACTATGTAAACAAAGTTGTGCATGCCTATAATTGCACAACTAGTGACTCGACGGGATACTCGCCCTTTTATTTACTCTTTGGCAGACATCCACGTCTCCCTATTGATGTAATTTTTGGACTGAGTGAGACAAACAAATGCAAATCACATGAGGATTATGCTCACAAATGGCAACAACAGATGGAAGAAGCATATGACATTGCATCCAGAAACATTAAAAAGACTCTGGCAAGAGGAAAACCACATTATGACCAGAAGAGACAAAGTGCTGTACTCTCACCTGGGGACAGGGTACTTGTCAGGAACATGTAAGAGAGGGGAGGCCCGGGAAAGTTATGCTCCTATTGGGAGGATCAAGTTCACATAGTGATCTCTCAAAAGGGGGAAAATAGCCCTGTTTATGAGGTCAAGCCAGAGCGTGGCACTGGACGAGGTCGTATTCTCCACCGCAACATGTTAATGCCCTGTAATGCATTACCGCTTCCCAAAATAACAAGAACTGAAGAAAGCAGACACAAAAACACTACACAGACACAAAAACAAAGAGACCCACAAGATGCATTGAACCATATAGAGAGTTCAGATGATGAGGAGCAGTATTGGTCTCAGAGAGTGAGGCATCACCACTGTCAGCCTCAAGGGGATTCGATGGTGTCTGCACCTGCTACTGAACCTGACCAGGACCTTCAGCAAAAGAGCACGGAGCTTAGAGTGGACGCTGAAGAGTTTCAAGCAGATATGGTGAATGGACAGGATAACACTGAACATGACATCTCAGCATCATCAGACACTGTTGCTTCGCCAGATCAGCCCAGTGAAATGAACCCAGAACTGTCGGAACTGCAGCCGAGAAGATCTCAAAGGGAGAGATGTCCACGGAAAATATTGACTTATGATGCATTTGGCCAACCAGTTCAAAGAGTAATTGGTCACAGTGTTAACCCATTGTATGCCAGTGCAACAGCATCTCCATTCTATGAACAGTTTGGAGTACCTTGGGCAGCTCTACAAATGCCTTACTATTCAGCTTATGTACCAGTTAGTTATTATTGAACTGTGAAAGAGCTTTTCTGAATTTAAATGGTGTTATTTTTCAAAAATGTATGAGTACTTACAAGGTCTTACCAGTATGGTGACACAAGTATTTGATGCTTTTGGGATGGTAGCGTAAGACATTGGATTGTGTTATGTTTAATGAGGTTAATTGTGATATAATGGTTACTATCTAAGTTGACAAGCTCCGGAGCACGTGATAAAGTGATAGTAATGTCTTGGAGGGTAATATTTCTATGTGGACTATTGGAAACAACTCAGCATTGTTATAAGCTTATGCTTATCTGGTAAGAGAGTAACATGTGATTCTGTCACCTGAGGTCCAATAGTGCATCGTGAAAGTGATGTTAAAGCACTGCTATACCCTATCCCAACTTACGCCATCTCTACATTGTCACAAGAAAAAAAGAAGTATATTTGTTTATTTTTGTTTCTTATTGTCATGTTTTGTCAATGTTGGGACAACATTTATTTAGCAGGGGAGGAATGTAGCACTTGGTAAAGTGTAAAGCTAAAATATGTCTAAAACATTGCATAAATTTGTTGGTATTTGTGCTATTCAGCTATATGTTTGGGTTTTTGGCTGCTACATGTTTTCCACCAGTAGAGGGCAGTCACGGCAAAATGGAAAAAACAATGTTCTGTAAAAAAAAAAGGAAAAAAGAAGAGAGTATTCTTGGGTTCTGTATGTGAAAGCCACGGTTCTGGAGTACCCAAATAAACTCGGTTTGCTGTCTACACCAAGTTGTTCTGGAGTGGTGTAACATTATCTTTAAATTAACTCTAAATACGGAGACCTGAAGTCACATATTTAGGGCACACCCTCTCAGGTGAAGGCAGAAAGCTACTAAACAAAAGGAAAGAAGCTATACAAAGTGGGCCACAGCCACAAACTAAGCACACACATTCTTTCTAACTCCCAGTGAGCCTGAGTTATGACCTTGGCTCCTTGTTTTTCTGCTTCCAACAAAGGTGGAGGTGAAGAATGTGCTCTGTAGTCTCTACTATCAGAGAACAGCTTACACTATAGCACACACTATACATGCGCCTCTATATCTCCCATTGGTGTTAAAGCAGGAAAAACTTAACAGAGTTTTGTTATCAAATGCTGACATTTAACTCTCCAGCTTGCAGGACAATAGGACAAACATTTGTGAAAACAGAGAAGAAAAAATAAAAATACAGAGAGAATCTGGTATGACCAAGCAGTAATCAGACAATAGATTTAGTTGGTAATACATTGTGGAATGCTTTCAGTTTGATTGATGCAACACAAGTAATTAACTATATGAAGGAAATTCTGTTTTGTGATAATATTTTTTTGAAAGTGCATTTCTGTTGACCTGTCAACTTAGCGCATTATGAGCTGATTTGCAAATTAGTTCATTGATACTAGATTTGGAAAAATGAATGGATTATGAAATAAATGAATAAAATGTAACAGAGGGTTGAAATTAGTTTCTTATTTCTGGTGTGTGGAGAAAGGTTTTATCATGGCACACATCTGTTTACATGGGAGAGAACTCCTCATGTGATACGACATTTAGCAATTTGCAAATGTGCAGCACATCAGAAGGATGACTCTGAAGTTACAAAGAGAAACAATTTTGCTGATAAAGCTGCAAAAGCAGCAGCCGTAGCAACCACAGTTTTATTAACAACTCATGAAAATCACATCATCCCACTGTCTGTACTGCAGGATGAAACACGGAGCAGTACAGACACTGATGATATAATGAAAATAGCAGGAAAACCCATTCTTCCCAAATCATTACATAAAACAGCCGCTTTAGTGAGCCATGGTTTAAGCCATGTCTCAACAGGAGGGATGATCTCTATAATAAATCAACAATTTTATACTGTAAATTTTGAAACTTCAGCAAAAGAATATGTGAGAACATGTATGACCTGCCAAAAACACAATACCCAAGGTAATTTAAGACCAAAAAGAGGACATTTTCCTACACCACCTCACCCATTTCATACAATTCGCATGGACTTCATTGAATTGAATGAGTGTCAGGGCTCAAAATATGCTCTAGTAATTACAGATGTTTTCTCAAAATGGCCAGAAATCTACCCAGTGAAAAAAAGCAGACGCAATCTCAGTTGCAAAGTGTCTATGCAACCATTTCATCCCAACATATGGTATTCCTACTCTGATAAGATCAGATAACGGAACCCATTTTGTAAATGACGTGATCAGCAAGGTATCTGAAGCACTAGGTTTCAGTTTAAAACACCATTGTGCCTACCATCCACAGAGTGCAGGATTAGTGGAGAGAACAAATGGCACTATAAAACAAAGGCTCAGGAAAACAATGGAAGAAACTGGCAGACCATGGCCAGAATGTGTAGGCCTAGTCAAAATGTGGATGAGAATAACACAAGGAAGTAGCAAACTGTCCCCATTTGAAATCATACATGGGCGACCTTTTCCACTACCAGTTATTAGTGAGCCACTAGATAAATCAATCTGTAAAACCACTCTGGCAGATTGGATGACTCAATTGTTGACAAACAGAGAAGTTGTTTTAAACAATAAACTGCTGCAAGACTCTTTTTCACCTATTTCTTGCAGGTTGAAGCCAGGAGATTGGATCCTTCTCCGAGTACTCCAAAGGAAAAATTGGAGCTCGCCACAGTGGGAGGGTCCATACCAAGTGCTTTTGACCACTCCAACAGCCTGCAAAATAGCAGAGAGACCCTCCTGGATACATCAGAGCCACTGCAAAAAGCTTGAGGTCCCAGAGGATTCCACTTCCTCCACAGATGTCAACTAGTAAAGGAAAGTTTCACCCTCGCTTGGTTGCTTCAGTGGTGAGGGGGAAGTGCTGATTGGGCGCCCGTAAGGAATTGCTCGCACTTCAACCTCCAGCCATTGACCAGCTCTAAGGTAACCAAGCATTAGGGTGTGACGGACCTGTGCCAGCCATGAGAAGGTGGACCCTCCTGGTTACCTTGACTACGGCGCTCACCCTTACAGGACCCCAGCTGATGCCGGAAACAGCTGAGCCACGAGGCAGACAGAAAAGATGGACGCACGACAACTCCCACCTAAGAGACATGACACAAGACCACATCCATCCGTGGATGAACAATGCCTGGTACCGTCATATCCACGACAGGACCAAGGCAGAATCGGCAAATACAGACTGCTATGTCTGTTCTCATATGCCCAGCATGTCGACACACCCCACACTATATGGTGAATACATGAACAAGACTCAAGCAAAGTGTGCAGCCAGCTTCGCTGGCATTGGATTCCAACACAGCCGAATCATCACCAACAACACAATCCCACATGCTGTTGGACTTAGTAATGGAGCATGTGATCAACTCTTCTTGAACACTTCGTGTAAGATCAATGAACAGCAGAATCAGGAAATTGATGCATTATGGATTGCAGTGATGCAACATCAAGTAGCTCTGGACATGATACTAGTAGAGAAAGGGGGACTTTGCGTCCTCTTCAATAACACCTGTTGCACATACATACCAGACAATGTACACTCATCAAATATGACTGATGCTTTGAATGCCTTGAGAGAGATCCAGCAGGCTCATAATCAGGACTATGTAAGTGATACAAGTAACTGGTTTTCTTGGCTTTACACTGGCTCCTGGCTACAGGTGCTAAAAAGACCACTTATTGGAGTTGGAATATTTTTACTTTTATTTTGTGTCATTGTAACATGTATCCTGCCATGTCTAAAACTCATGATTAACTGCATAGTATTTTCCACTGTTGCTGCATACATAGCCGTGACGAATGATGATGAAGACTCTGACCTGTTGGAATGTGAAGATTTTGTGTGATTAATGAGGATGTGACAGAAAATGTACAACAAGATGTTACATACTGATATCTCACTTAAAAGTTATACTGACAACAGGAGGGAATGTCAATATAAAATTGTACTTAGTGGTCAGTATAATCTTTTAATAATATAAGTTTACTTATGGTAGAATGCTGCATGTGATCATTTGTGTTTAGAAGTATGTAGTTGATAGCATGTTGAAAGAATGTCTCATCCTAGGAGGTCTGTAACAACTTTGTGTGCATTTAAGAGAGCACTGGCATTCAGACCCACATCCTGGGGAAATGGAGAGGTCATACCTTCCTTTCCAATTTTACGGTAGGATAAACGTAGCTATGTCAGTTTTAGTATAAGTGCCTTTTTATTTAAATGAACCGTTGGACTTTCCAGACCAGCAGGTGTAGGGAAGTCGTTTATGGGGTCACACTCTGACACACACACACACACACACACACACACACACACACACACATACATATACACATCCACATTCCAATGTAAGGAACAAACACCCACTGATGTATAAATAAAGACCAGGGCAGTCTCAGAGTGCGTGTCACAGAGCCCTGCTCTGTGCTGCCCTTGCTGCAAGTAAAACTGTGTGTTCTCCTCTGATTTGCAACTGAAGAAGTGTTTTAAGAGTACATCTCTTGACACACTCCAATTAAGATATTGGGGTTTTTTGTGATATTAAAGTTGGTCTCTTAGATTTGAGTTGATCTGCAGCTGCTGTAAAAGAAAAAAAAATGTTGCTGGTTGTTCAAGTCCAAAATGGATATTTGCAATGCACATATTGTATTTCAGTCATAAATGAAAATTACAGCACAAACAGTTCACAGAAGCCAACGAGTCAATTTTAGCAACACAATGAGAGCTATTGCAAAAAAAGGTAATTAATTAACTAATATTAAATCAGCTTACCAGTGACATTGAGTTGACAGTCGCCAGAGCTGAAACCATAATCAGTGTTCACCTCACACAGGTACAGACCCGAGTCATCAGTCCTGAGTCTGGACAGTTGAAGTCTGATTCGTCCTTCTCTGAGGGCGTCTTTGTCACTCTGGACTCGTCCTGAAAACTTTTCATCCTGAGACTCTGACACCTCAACACCTTCATGAACCTGATACAGGACTGAGACTTTATCAGTTATCAGTTCACAGAGGATGTTGAGAGTTTTTGTGGATCTGTCAGGTTTGGTGGTGAACGTCCACTCCAGTGTGATGTTGTGGTTCTCCTCTGCCTGATAGGAGGTCTGTGTCACATTGACTACAAATGATCCTGTTGAGGAGACAGAGAGGAAAAGAGAGGAGCAGACACACTGAGAACTGGAACAAATCTGTTGTTGAGCTTTATTTGGAGTTCATAAAGTGAAGCTGTAAACTAACCAGAGACACATGAGGTGAGGATGATGAGCAGCAGGATCCTGCAGATCATTTTCTCCCTGTAACGATAAAATTTGATTTGAGGAAGAACCTTTTCACACACATGTATATGTTTTAAATAAGAGTATAAAAAAATTAACAGAGCTGAATTTTGTCTCTCATGAACTTTTTCATCTTCTAAAACATTTTGGCGGCTACCCCTCAGCCTCTCAGCAGCTGCACTTCTGGTAAATGTGAAAATCCCAGGTGATCTCAGAAAAGTTGACTCTGTACTTGAGGTCAAGATCACAGGGATTCAAACTCATCTCAGAGACGTATTTAACTCACCTATGGTATGAATTTCAAAATCCTACTATAGAACGCTGAGTCAGCATACATAGAGGGGGTGCAACAGCTACCAGACTGATGTAGAGCTGACAACCTGTCTCTGAATGTGGACAAAACAAAAGAGATGATTGTTGACTTCAGGAGAGCACGGAGAGATCACTGCCCACTTAACATCAATAGATCCTCTGTGGAGGTTGTCAAGAGCACCAAATTCCTTGGTCACTACCTGGTGGAGAACCTCCCCTGATCCTCCAACACCAGCTCCATAACAAGAAAAGCCCAGCAGCGTGTCTACTTCCTGCGGAAGCTGAGGAAAGCCCATCTGCCATCGTCCATTCTTACCACCTTCTACAGAGGGACTATAGAGAGCATCCTGAGCAGCTGCATCACTGCCTGGTAGTGGTGCAATGGATCACGGTTGACCCATAATCCGAACCGATCCCACTCCACGGTTCGGAACGCACGTGATCCGAAGATTCAAAAAAGAAGGAAAAAAAGTATGTATATGGTGCGCGTAGTCAGTCTGTCAAGTGATAGTTATGGCCAGCGCTAAAGGTCCTAAAGGTCCAAGTGGAGGAGCAGAGGAGTTTCCGGCATCTAAGCAGCCCTTTGCTCCCCAATCCGACCGGGCTACAGCTATTACAAAAGTTACTGGGGTGTTTAGCTGCAGACAGGAGGCCGTATTCCCTTGTGCAAAACAAGCAATGTTCCCTCTAAACTGCACACGTGCACAATTGCGCACTGCTGGCATGGTCTCTGCGCACAAAAAATCTGCGTTGCGCACACAAAAAAATCTAACCTGAATTGAATCACGCAAATTACATTCGTATATACGCAGCTAATTAACGTGGTTGACAGGCTATGACAGCGTCCTTATGTACCGACACTAGGGTTGCCAACTCCCTGAAAAATAAATAAGGGACACCTTGTGGCCGGGGTCGGGCAACCCAGTTGTCTTCACCCTTCCCAATGTGGTGAATTTTGTAGCTCTTTTTTTTGTGTGTGTGAAATTATTTTTTTAACCATTTGACTTGAATTTGATTTAAGCAGATGCATATTCTTTGTGATATGAACACATAGGAAACAAATGATCATTTAGCCATTTATTTTTAGCTCAAAATGACAACATTAACACAATAAAAGGTCTCTTTCTTAAACAGAAGCCTGTCATACTTAACTTTTGAGAATATAAGTAAATCTTTCTTTAAAAGAACTCTGTCCTGCTTAACTTAAAATTATATAAATTAATAGAAAACAATAGAACAAAAAACATTCTTGTAACTGTGCACATTTAGTGCTTTTAGTACAATTGGCTTCAGTTGAGGTATTATTTCAGCTTTTCTAATGCTAATCAGCTCCCGTTTGTAAACCCACTTGTTACAATGATTACGCATCATAACTCATCATCATTATTCATCTATGTATTACTTTTATGTATTAGTCATCTATTTGTTGTAATCATCTATCCTTGCAGTTGTTTATTACACAAAATAAATTATATTATCATACTTCTGGCCACATAGCGCTGATATTCACTGCACATGCCCATATTAACCTTAACAAGAGGGTTTAAAAAAACAAACCAGTGTTTACATACCATATCTGCTTCTGCCGTGGCCTGGTGGACAAAAAATTGGTTAAGGGTTCCCCGAGCTTTCACGCCCCTCATGTTCTTCATGTGCCCACCATTAGAAGCATGCCTATGGAAAAAGTGCACCGGCACACAGTGCAGTGCGCTTTATAGGTGTTGTCGTGCACTTTTCCCAGCCAGGTGTTTTCCTTTTCCCATTCCTCCCAGTACTTTTGCAGCCTTTTTTGTTTCTCTGAGGGGAACATTGCTGGTCTAATGCTGGGCTTACACTGTGCGATTTTTGGCCCATTTTGAGCTCACACTGCTCACGCGCAAACACGTAAACTTCGGTGAAAAAGACGGAGCAGCACGGCTGTGCAGCGTGTGATCTGGACACAAACGATGGAGGCACAACTTGTAGAACTTTGGAAAGCTCATCCGAGCCTTTTCGATGTGGCCTCACAAAATTATCACGACCACAACAACCGTGAAAATAGTTGGATTTACATTGCTGCTCAATCACAGCTGCCTGATCAATGTTTTTCATTAGCAATTTAGCAAAGTTGATGGTGGTGGTGTGAGTTTGTGTGAGTGAAAGACAGAGAGGGAGCGAGCGACAGATTTTCTGTTATAACCTTCATTTTATGGAGGCACAGTGTGAGCACTCAGGTCGCATCAGAGCATCGGGCCGTATAGTGTGAGACCCTGCATCGTGACCTATGAACTTATAACCCCTGCGAGTCAATCGTGCAGTTTGAGCAGGAGCTGAACAACGTGACTGAAAAAAATCGCACAATGTATGCCCAGCTTTAGGTGTACTGTCGTCCGAGACTTGCACCGCAGTGTCGGCGTTTGTTTCCCTGTTGGTGTTGTGGTCATCTGTTGTCTTCCTGTATTTTCTCCGACCTTTCCTCGACCAATGAGATAAGCGGTAATCTGAATTGTCGTACTCGAATTGTCATAAGTGTGCTGTCAGCTCATTGGTCACAAAGCAGGAGAGGGGCTGGGAATTATGTTTTCAAACAAAGCGTTAATTCCATTAACATTTATAGACTACTTTTGATTCTCACTGTATTACGGGACAAAGTGCGTCCCTTATTAGCTCAATACGGGACGTGTACTTTTGTTTCTAAATACGGGACAATTCTGTTTTTTAAGGGACAGTTGGCAACCCTAACCGACACTGGTGTTTTAGCTAGCAAAGCGGCGTGGCTGATGTGGAGTGAAGCCACGTTAATGACAACGTGTACAACCATTGGAGATGTGAGCAGGACAGACGGAACAATTGAGGGGAAAAGTGTGGACTTTTTGTCACTTCAGTGACAAATTCGTACCCAGGCATGTATGAGCAGGAAAAGTTCAAAGTTATGGCTGAACTGTCCCAGGCATCTTCTGTTGCTCTAACTACAAATGGGTGGACGTCCGGGTCAACAGAAAGCTACGTGACCGTGACCGCTCATTATATCACAGGAGTGGTAGATACAAAGCCCTGTACTGCCCTATACTGCACCTTAATTTGTTTTTATATAATTGTGTGGAATGAGTCTTGAGTTGAATGTTTTTAACAGGCAAAAAATACTTAAATAAGTTAATAAGTAAATGTTAAAATTTTGTCTTTTTTTCTTTTTTTGCTGATCCAAAAATTGATCCGATCCGTGACTTAAAACCGTGATCCGATCCGAACCGTGAGATTTTTAATCCGTTGCATCACTGCCTGTTGTGGTAACTGCACCATATCGGATCACAATACCCTACAATGGATAGTGAGAGCAGCTGAGAAGATCATTGGAGCCTCTCTTCCCTCCACCAAGGACACTTTCAGCACCCGCTCCATCTGCAACACCACCAGCATTATGGAGGACCTCACACACACTTTTCACCCTGCTGCCTTCTGGAAAGAGGTACCGGAGCATTTGGGCCCTCACTGCCAGACTATGGAACAGTTTCTTCCCCCAAGCCGTCAGACTCCTGAACACTCAGTGACTGGACTGACACACACACACACACACACACACACACCTTCATACACGTCACTGCTAAGCACTCGTCTACAAAACTCAGCACTTTGCACATTTCCATTGCACTGTCTTGTCTTGTTTTCTTTGCAATTTTTTGCACATTGCTCTTTACATAGTCCCGTGTTTTTCTATTATATGTCATATGTAGCACCAGGGTCTCGGAGGAAAGCTGTCATTTCACTCTGTACTGTACGACTGCACATGGTAATGACAATAACAGACACTTGACACTTGACAGAGTCTACCCAGCCACAGTTTCAGTGCAGCTCACCAGCACATGAAGAGTTAACGGTCGTCTATGATCCAAGTCATGATCATTATTCTGTGCACACTTTCAGCTACAAGATTTAAAATTGTCTGTTGACATCAGAGTGAAGTGTGTTGTTTTGTTACTCCAGTAACATGTTTAGATGTTTTCAGGCTGAGTTTTCTACCTGTTCTTGCGTTTCTCCATCTCTGGCAGCTGTCTCTACGAACCATGAGCTCCTCTCTACGAACGTGGAAGAACATGTGAAGTTTTCTGTTGACTTTACCGGGTGCATTACACTCACTGACCTGCAAGATAAAAACAAAATATCAGTGTAATAGATTTTCATTCCATCAGACCTCACAGATAAGTTGAGCATTAGCCAACAGGGGGCGTTTCTCACCAGAAAATAAATGAGGCAAAATTAAACAGGTCATGTGATCGGTGTTCTTTAAAAGTTCCTTTCAGAAGTGTCACAAAAATTATTATTTGCTATACTTATTTACAACCCCAACCCTCGTGTTTAATTCACAACAACAAAAGCTATACGAGATAATAACTGTAACAATAACAATGGGTATATTTCCTGAAAGCTGCGCTGCTATTTACTTCCTGTTGCGCACTTAGAAAGCGGTTCTCGTTTTGCATCATATCAACAAAATTAAAATATTCTTTTCTGTCTATATCCTGCGTTTTCTTTCATCATGGACATTTTGCCTGTTTTGCTTCCAAACTTATGATTAATAACCTACAAGTGTCTGTGTTTTTATTTCTTTTTTCTTTGCACATCTACTCCAACCTGAGACACCAACTTTTGAGTTCAGATAGCTGGTGTGGGATTGTTGGTGTGGAATGTGTAACAACCCTTTTGGGTTATAGCACCACTAGGGGGGTTGCCCTACTATTGTAGTAGTTGTGGGAGTCTCCTAGTGGGTGTGTGTTGTTAGCGGCAGCCATTCTATGCTGCTCATGTTCTTTTCTCTCAAAAAGACACCATACTATTGTGACCAGCTGGCGCCGGCGATACCAACCTCCGCGCATGTATGCACGGACGAGTACAGCCGTGGAGACCTGGCTTATGAGGTGTAATGTTGCCACACCAAATAAAGGTCTGTTATTGGATTTAACCGACTGGCTTCGGGTTATTCGGCTAACCCCCACACCACACGCTCGCTGGACCTGCTAGCCGCTCCTTCCTCGCCAGACTGCTGTTACAAAGTGGCGCCCGAACATTGTTCTCTGGATCTTCATCGTCATCCGGACCGACAGACGGTGGGCTCGGATATTTTTCCCGTGTTTTTCAACGATCGACACTTCGGCTGAGGTGGCGTGTTTTTTTTCTCTTCATCTGGCTGTATTGGCCGGGCCGATAGGACCCAGTGAAGGAGCCGACTCTCCGCGATTTCACCGGTATTTACAGGCACGGAAGAGCGCCGACCCATCGCTTGACACGCTCGCCTGCCGAGGGAGAGTGCTCCGTGAGTAACTGTATGGTCCGTTGGACCGCTAACTTAGTGCTATTGGACTGTTGCGACATCGGCGGTGCTAAAGCTAAGGCTAACGCTACGGTGACTTTGACTCAGTGTTCATTCAGAGGGACGTATTGTTTTGTGTGAAGCATCAAAGCACGGACGCTCTCTGTCTGACGGATATTAACGCTTAGGTACTGTGTGTGAACGCTCTTTCACTTTGCCATAACTATTGTGGGAGAGAGTTGTTTCGGCCATACTTTTGAAATGGCGTCCCACCCAGACACAGGGAGCGAGGGAGACGGCTACGACTCGGATGCTGAAGCTCCCAGCCTGACAAAGTACATCATCCCTCGCTCTACCCCTCATGACCTCAACCTTAAGGTGGAAAGCTTGCAAGAAGAGGTGGAGAAACTGCGAGTCTGCTTGCACGATTCGCTGGAGCTACAAAAAAACCTTCTGAAGCACTTGGATGGTGGTGCGAGAGGGGAACCGGGGGAGCAAGCATCTCCTCAGAGAACCCCCAACCCAGTGGCTTTCTCCACACCGTTCACGCAGAAAGGGATTAACACGGAGCCCCCTGTGCTTCTCCAGCGTCAGTCGGCAGAACTCTGCAATACATCGAGGATGATTGCTGCAGCGCTGCACCAGGCCAAGCTGGAGCCCCCAGTGTTCGCTGGTGACGGTGGAGTGTCACCGGAGGAGTGGCTCCAATCAGTGGACAGCTACAGATCGTCACTGCGCCTAACCGACTCGCAGGTTCTGAGGGAGCTCCCTCACTTCCTCAAGGGAGAGCCCAGTAAATGGTTTAGGGCCCTCAGCTCTCACATTACTACATGGGCACATTTTTACCAACTTTTTGAATCAGTGTTTGTGTCAGCTGATAACCAAGAGCACGTTTGGCGGGGCATCCTCGATCGCGTCCAATCACCGGAGGAGCCCCTCCCGACGTTTGTAGCTCACATGCTCGGTGAGTTTAATAAGCTAAGGTGCCCGCCGCCGGAGCATGAACAGATCGAGCTCATATGTAAACATTCATTGGAGAAGTATCGGGTTGCGTTGTATGGTACGCCGGTCCCGTCGGTTATGGACCTACTGCTTCGCGCGCACGAGCTCCACACAGCCTTAGGGCCAGTTGGCCGCTCAACCCCTACTTCATCCCCTAGTGTTGCAAGCGCGAGAGAACCACATTGTTTTAAGTGCTCCCGCCCGGGGTTTACCACACGCACGTGCCCAAGTTGCACCTGGGTCGCCCCAAAAGACCGAGGTGCTACCAGACCCAGGGCAACCTCCCACCGACCTCTCCCAGGCCCACCGCCGGGCCTGGAACCGGCCGATACAGAGGGACTTGATTCGCTGCCGGCAGCTCGTGCGGCCAGTCACCAGTCGGGAAACCCCGGGGGGGAGGACATTTCAGTGAGACAGCCCTCCCCCCATTCGCAAAGTATGCCTCGCCCGCATGATGCCCACCACATTGTGCAAGGCGTCGTGGGGCACATGGAAGATGTAGAGTCTGGAGCACACTGGAATACTCCACTGAAAGCCAAAATTAACTTCAACTCAGTGGCAGTGAATGCTACGCTAGATACAGGGGCATCCCTGTCTGCTGTGCGGGCTGAACTCATTTTGGAGAACAACTTGTCTCCAAGCGGGACCCAACAGTGGATGGGTCCACCGGTGAGCCTAGTAGACGGTGCTCGCTGTCTTCCGGAGGGTGTTACATGGCTGCCCATAGGGTTCTTGAACAAAAGGTTTTATCACCGGTTTGCTGTCATCCGCAACTTGTCGTCCCCCTTTGTCTTGGGGATGGACTTTATGAGCAGGGCCTCTTTGACAATCCACATCCCCTCGAGAACCGTAGTTATGGACGACATCCCATGCCCAGGCGCGAATGTGGAGGAGGATTGCTCAGTTGATCTGTTGAGCAATGATAATGTCATTATGACGCTTGACATGGTAGAGCCCTCGCTGGAGACCAAAGCTCTGGAGGCAAACCTAACAGATAGTCAGAGAGAACTATTAGTTGTCCTCCTTGAACAATTTAGCAGTATGTTTGATGGTCATTTGGGTCGCACATCTTTAACTGAACATGTGATCGACACGGGAGATGCGAGGCCTATTAACCTGCCCCCATACCGCACCTCCCCTGCAAAGAAACAACTCATTGAGGAGCAGGTCCAAAACATGCTGGAAGATGGCATAATTGAACCGTCCATGAGCCCCTGGGCCGCACCTGTCGTGATCGTTAACAGGTTGGGCGCTGACCCACGGTTCTGTGTGGACTTTAGGGGGCTGAACCAGGTGACTCGGAAGGACTCATACCCCTTACCGCGGGTCGATGAGTCTCTCGACTTCCTAGCGAGAGGTCGATTCATTTCAACATTGGACCTGGCGAGGGGTTACTGGCAGGTGCCGGTCTCAGGGGACTCACGCCCTAAAACAGCCTTTGTTTCCCATTGTGGGCTGTTTCAGTTTCGCGTGCTCCCTTTCGGACTCTGCAACGCACCAGCCACCTTTCAGAGGCTGATGCACAACGTCCTCAGCGGCCTTGTTTACAAGACATGTGCTGTATATCTGGACGACATCGTGGTTGTGTCCCCTACCTTCAAACAGCATTTGGTGGACCTGCGGGAGGTCCTTGAGAGACTTAGGTCTGCGGGTCTCTCGTTGAAGCTTAAGAAATGCCAGTTCTGCCTAAAGGAGCTCACCTTCCTGGGCTACCGGGTTACCCCGGATGGCATTAAACCGGACGACGACAAAATCAAGGCTGTGATGCAGTTCAGAACTCCGTCCTCAATGAAACAGGTGCGGCAGTTCCTCGGTCTGACGGGTTACTACCGCAGATTCGTAAAGGAATATGCTCGCCATGCAGAACCTCTGCACGCCCTGACAAGGCAGGATGTTGCCTTTCAGTGGGATGACAGGTGTCAGGAGTCCATGGACTTCCTGAAACGGAGCATTGCGACAGCACCTGTCCTGTCACTCCCCGACTTTTCCCGGCCTTTCTCCATCCATACGGATGCATGTGACCTGGGCTTGGGGGCGGCCTTAATGCAGAAGGATGCAGAGGGTAGGGAAGTAGCGGTCGCTTACGCGAGTCGAGCTCTTCACAAGGCAGAGAAGCCATACTCTACGCCAGAAAAAGAGTGTCTGGCTGTGATTTGGGCTTTGGAACACTTTCGTCCCTATGTGGAAGGGCTTCACGTGACGGTCTTGACTGACCACAACAGCCTTAAGTGGCTGATGTCACGCCCAAACCCCACTGGCCGGTTGGCGCGGTGGTCCCTGCGCTTGCAGGACTTTGACTTTACCATCGTACATAAGGCTGGGGTGCACAACAGGGTGCCAGACGCTCTGTCTCGCAACCCACTACCTGCGCCAGAGGGTCCTCCTATTGAAATCTTGCCGGAGCATGCTGTCATCTGGGGCATGGATCTTCGTGCCCAGCCTCCCCTTTTGTTAGAGGACCGAACACAACTAAGGCAGCTGCAGTTGGATGACCCAGGTGCAGGTCCGAAGCTCCGAGACCTGGAGTGTTGCCCCGATCTGGGTTTGGACGTCAGTCCTCCACCATCCTTGGTGGTCAATGATGGCCTGCTCTATTACCGAGGCCCGAAACATAAGCGCAATCTTCGGCCACAGGGGGAGCTGAAGCTGTATGCTCCTATGGCTCTCCGGGGCACCTTGTGCGGTTATTATCATGACCACCCTACAGCAGGTCACCTGGGGATTGCTAAGACACTAGCGAGAATGCAGTCCAGGTTTTATTGGCCCAAGATGGCATCTGACATTAAACGCTACGTCTTGTCCTGCCCAGTTTGTCAACTCACGAAACCCAGTCAAAGAAAGCCGGCGGGCTTCATGGTCCCCATTTCGCCCCAGCGACCCTGGGAATACGCAGGGGTCGATTTTGTCGGACCACTACCTCGCACCGCTTCGGGGAACTCGTACATACTGGTCTTCGTGGACTACTTCTCCAAGTGGATCGAAGTGTGTGCCGTTCGGGATGCGACGGCTCGAGTGGCAGCCAGTAAGTTCATTAACGAAGTGTTTGCTAGGCATGGGGCCCCTAGGTACCTTATTTCGGACAGGGGCTCACCTTTTGTCAGTGAGCTGTTTGAGTCTGTTCTCTCCACTCTTGGGTCCACCCACCGCCTCACGACGGCGTATCATCCGCAAACTAATGCGACCGAAAGAGTGAACAGAACTCTCAAAACGGCCATCCGCGCATACGTGGGCGATAAGCACGCGTCGTGGGATAAGTTCATGTCCCAAATCTGTTTCGCGCTGCGCTCGGCCCCCCATGAGAGTACAGGACTCAGCCCTGCTATGATGCTGTATGGTAGGGAGCTGGAGACACCCCTTGACTTGCTTACTAAGCCGTCTGGAGAGAACGAGGAGTCATCCATGCCCTACCCGGAGACCCTTAAAGCGTCGCTTCAGGAGGCCCACGATCGTGCCAGGGAGACACTGGCTCGCAGCCACGCTAGGCAGAAACGCTACTACGACCTGAGACGCCGGCCGATGACCTATGCAGTCGGAGACTTGGTGAAAGTCAAAGCTCATCATCGATCGGACGCTCAATCTTGTTTCACGGCCAAGCTGGCACCCTTGTTTACAGGCCCCCTCCAGGTTACTCAGACGCTTGGGGAGGTCAACTACAGATTAGCCAAGATTGACACTGGTGAAGACGCAGGAGTCTTCCACGTCGTGAACATTCAGCCGTTTTACTCCTGGGACTCCGCATCTCCTTCAGGGCACCGGATTTCAGCCCAGGAGAGCCTGAATGAGACTGAAATGTGGGAACAGCCCTCATTCCCGAGTTCAGGAGATATCAGAGCAGGCGGGCACCCCGCTGTGGGCGCCTCTGAGTCGCCACCGGCCAAGGGGGAACACTATCGTTTGAGACCCCGCCGGTGCCCAGAATCACTGATGGTTGGACTGCTACCAGGTGGACTAACCGTTATCATACGGACAGACTCAATGTTGACTGAGGGTTGGTCTCATACATGTACGTGCTGTAATTATTCTGTTCCTAAGGGGTGATTACTTGTTCTGTTCCACTGAGCCCTCGTCATCGGGGCCCGTGAGAGCCTTTGTTTGGTTTTCTGTTGTACTGATTTGAGTGACCGGTTATGTTGTATGTTTGACGGTTTCCCTTGTCTATGACCATCTCTGGAAGATGGATTGGCAGTAATACTGCATATGCTGTATTGTTTGCTTCAAGCACTAATTTTGTTTGTTGATTGTATTGACTGTACCGATGCTGTATAACAATTCCTCCACAGCCTGCTTACTACCTTAAGTAGCTATGTATAGTGAAAGGGGGTAGCGGGAGGAGGGTTGCCTGGGTCCGGCTGAGGACAGCCTTCTAATTGCCGGGGGGGTGATGTAACAACCCTTTTGGGTTATAGCACCACTAGGGGGGTTGCCCTACTATTGTAGTAGTTGTGGGAGTCTCCTAGTGGGTGTGTGTTGTTAGCGGCAGCCATTCTATGCTGCTCATGTTCTTTTCTCTCAAAAAGACACCATACTATTGTGACCAGCTGGCGCCGGCGATACCAACCTCCGCGCATGTATGCACGGACGAGTACAGCCGTGGAGACCTGGCTTATGAGGTGTAATGTTGCCACACCAAATAAAGGTCTGTTATTGGATTTAACCGACTGGCTTCGGGTTATTCGGCTAACCCCCACACCACACGCTCGCTGGACCTGCTAGCCGCTCCTTCCTCGCCAGACTGCTGTTACAAATGCTTTATAGGAAACAAACTTCAAATAAACTTAGGGAGAGCAGTCCCATGAATTTATTTTTTTAAGACGTGACTTAAACAAAGTGACTGACTTTATCCAGGTTAGTTCTGATCCTCAAATTCATGACCTGAACCCTTGAGTTAGGACCCTAAAGTAGGAGACCGTGAGAAGCTTCAAATCTAATCAATGAAAGTTTTAAACTGATTGCACATCTAACAGAGGGCTAGTGTTGTGTAATGAAGATGGAGTAATGTGGCTTTGTTAAAAAGTGGGGAAGCTGGGTTTGAAAATTCGTTGGTCCTCACTAGTTGGTTTAAACAAACTCAGTAAAAACTAAGTAATGGCAGCTTTTTGTATTCTCCTAAAATCTCTTCATCGTGTGCAGAATATTGTAACACTCTGCGTATATCAGCAAATAGCAGCTGTTATGCCTTTTGGTCAAAAGTCAGTAGTTAGTGCATAATCTGATTAAGTTACGTAACTAAGGTGATAAATAAGTTCAAAGTTAAGAAATATTATAAGTAATTCATGCTAAAAACGTTAAGATGTGTGTGATTGAAATTTGCTCAGAGTGAGACGTCTTAGTCGCAAGCTATCTTTGTATTGTATGTGCGGAAATGGGAGCGAGGGAGCGCTCTGATCTTTTGCCTATCTTTGACGTATTTTCTCCGTTAATGTTGTGAAAAGTGCTTCGGCAGTATTAAAACTGTGAATAAGCTCATGTACACGCTAAAAGTGCTATACACGCTTGTACCTTGGGAAACGTTCGTCTTTGTAAGTATTAATGTGTTCAGAAATGACTTGTATATGTGTTTACATGGAGTGAACTGTGATGCTAATGTAACGCACGTGTCAAGCTAGGCTAATCATTAAGTTTGTCATTAAGATGTGTATTAGCTAGCAATTTATTTTCACTTTTTGTATATTTCAGTTACAAATAAGAAATAGAAAGGAGAAGCCTTGAGAGAGGATAAGGCTTTAAAGGATCTTCATTAAAAGCAAGAAAAGCAAGCCTTGTGTGGAAGATCTCGTCTATTTTGTTCGCTGGCTGTCTAGCTTCACATGGTCATGTGTCGTGAGGGCAGCACAGTAAAAAGACGCCTACTCAGCGGGTTCAAGCATACAGAGCTACTTTAAGCAACATGAGTCTACGCTCAGGAAGAAATTATCTAAAAGACTACGCTGCTGAAGAGCTAGACGAAGCAGCCGGTGGTGAACAGCAACCAGACATCGCCACTCAATCAGCTACAATGCAGCAACAGTCTCAGCCATTCGACACCAAGTTGCAGAAATCCAGAACATCGACAAGGCGGTCTCAACGGACATCCTCATCAACAGCTTCTGCAGCTGCAAGGGCCTACGCCAAAGCTCAAGCAGCACGAGCTCAACTGGCCTTCGCTGAAAAGGAAGCTAATGCAATGAAACAGAGAGCTGAACTGGATGCTCATCTACATGTCCTCCAGTGCCAAAAAGCAATAGCCGCAGCTGAAGCAGAGGCTTCAGCCTATGAAGAAGCAGAAATTCAAAGCGGGGAGCTCTATGGAGAACTTTGTGAGGAAGTTGAGCCTATCAGTACAGTGCACCGCACTAACGAATATGTTCAACAACAATGTGAGTTACTCTACCCAGACACTCAGCACGACCCAGCACAGCTTCCTAAAGGGAATGACAATGAAGTAGATGTACAAGACAGTACACAAATAACTAATCCATTTATAACCAACACTCAGACGAAACCACCACCTGTAAACAGAGAAAGGAAACAGGAGCAAACAATGAACACATGTGTAGTCGACACGTACTGGTCCAACTCCACAAAGCACACCCCCAACCTTAACAACTGCTTACCTGAAGCAAGTGAAACGCAACAGTTTGCAAAATACCTAATTCGCAAAGAACTAGTCAGCACAGGTCTTTTGCAATTTGATGACAAACCTGAAAACTATTGGGCATGGAAAACCTCATTCATCAGCGCAACCAAAGACCTAAATTTGTCTCCAAGAGAGGAATTAGACTTGCTAACGAAATGGTTGGGTCCAACATCATCCGAACAGGCTAAGCGGATTCGTGCTGTACACACCCTCAATCCTGCTGCAGGTGCGAAGATGGTCTGGCAACGCCTTGAAGAGTGCTACGGCTCACCTGAGGCTATTGAGGATGCACTCTTAAAAAAGGTAGAGGACTTTCCTAAACTAACAAATAAAGACAATGTTAAGCTGCAAGAACTTAGTGACATCTTATTGGAGCTACAGTGTGCTAAACAAGATGGCGCACTCCCAGGACTTGCTTACCTCGACACAGCCAGAGGAGTCAGGCAAATAGTGGATAAACTTCCCTTCAACCTACAGGAAAGGTGGACTACTGTAGGAACAGAGTACAAGGAGACTCATAGTGTGTCATTTCCTCCTTTCTCAGTTTTCACACAATTTGTCCAACGGCAAGCGAAAATGAGGAATGACCCAAGCTTTGCTATGTCCAAGGCCAACACCCATGTCCCTTCTCCCACAGAAAAACTGGGGTCATATAGTCGCAAACCTACTGTGTCAACACACAAAATGGACATTATGGCAGAGCCCGACCAGAATAATCTCAGTCCAAAGAACATGGAGGAACCGGATCGTCAGTGCCCAATCCACAAAAAACCACATCCACTCAAAAAGTGTAAACTTTTTAGAGACAAACCTATCTCAAAGAGCATCACATCTGCTACAGATGCTGTGGGTCTGTCCAACACATTGCAAAAAACTGTAAAGCAATGGTTAAGTGTATCGAGTGTGACAGCCTTAAACACTTATCTGCAATGCATCCTGGTCCTACTCCTGCCCCTAAGAGTACTACACCAGGAAACAACGACAATGAAGAGCAAACTGAGAGCTCACCTTCAGTCGAGTCGAAGTGCACAGAGGTATGTGGCCAAAGTGATAGCCCACGTTCATGTTCTAAGATCAGTTTAGTCAAAGTGTATCCCGCAGGCCAAAAAGAGAGAGCTATAAAAATGTATGCAGTAATAGATGATCAGTCCAACAGGTCACTGGTTAAGTCAGAGTTTTTCAGCCTTTTCGATATCAATGCCAGACCCACTCCATACACCTTAAAGACTTGCTCTGGCAGAGAACAAACCTCAGGTAGGAGAGCTGTGAACTTCTTCCTCGAGTCCTTGGATGGAGAAGTCAACATCCAGCTACCCCCTTTAATTGAATGTGACTCTGTTCCAGACAATAGATCTGAAATACCCTCTCCAGAGATTGCCCAGCATCACCCACATCTTCTTCCAGTCGCAGATAACATCCCACCTGTTGACCACCACGCCCCAATCCTTTTACTCCTAGGACGAGACGTCATCAGGGTCCATAAGGTACGTGAGCAAATCAACGGACCCAACAATGCACCATACGCCCAAAAGCTAGACCTGGGTTGGGTTATTGTGGGGGAGGTGTGTTTAGGAAAAGCGCACAGTCAGTCAGAGGTCAATGTCTACAAAACACACACCTTAGATAATGGACGTGCATCCTATTTTGAGCCTTGCCCAAACACAATTCATGTTAAAGAGAATTATGGGGTCACTATGAATGCTACCTGCGTCACAGACGATTTGGGACACTCTGTGTTTGTTAGATCTGAGGGTGATAACAAACAAGCCATGTCTATCGATGACAAAGCATTCCTGACAATAATGGACAATGAAGTTTATCAAAACCAAGAGAACAGCTGGGTGGCACCTTTACCCTTTCGCTCACCGAGAAGGAGGCTCCCTGACAACAGAGAACAAGCCCTAAAACGCCTCTGCTCTCTCCGAAAGACTTTAGAAAAGAAACCAGAAACGAAAGATTACTACATCCAACAGAGAATGTTGGATAACAATCAAGCTGACCAAGCCACTCGGTTCATTCCAGCAGCAGACCTGCAGAACAGTACCTGGTTCTCAGGTCCACCCTTTCTGTACTCTGACACACACACAGAACCACACACTGGTCCTTTCACGCTCATCGAACCTGAAAAAGACAGAGAGATACGTCCAGAAATAAAAGTAATGAAAACTACTGTATCAGAGCCACAGTTAGGTTCTGAGCGTTTCAAAAAGTACTCAAACTGGACCACACTTTTCAGAGTCATAGCCAGACTCATTCATGTAGTTACATCCTTTGCACAAAAGACAAGTGGACAAAGGGGATGGAAAAGCTTCAGTGAGACACCAAATGTCCAAGAACTCACCCGAGCCAAAGTAGTCATCATTCGAGCTGTCCAACAAGAAGCTTACAAAGGGACGCTTGAAAACATTGAAGAAGGAAGGAAGGCCAGTGGCATATTTGACGCACTCAAAAAGCTCAATCCTGTAGTGGACAAAGACAGTCTCTTACGAGTCGGTGGACATCTTTCCGCTGCTGATCTCACAGAAAATGAAAAGCACCCTCTGATTATCCCATCTACCAGCCACATCGCCATGCTAATTGTAACTCACTATCATGAACAAGTAGCTCATCAAGGAAGACACATAACTGAAGGAGCTATCCGTGGTGCTGGGTACTGGATAATTGGAGGGAAGCGGCTCGTGTCATCTGTCATTCATAGGTGTGTCACATGTCGCAAGTTGCGAGGCAAAATGCAGATCCAGAAAATGGCGGACTTGCCCGCAGACCGAGTCACCCCTGAACCACCCTTTACCACTGTAGGCCTAGATGTGTTTGGGCCATGGACAATTGTGACGCGTCGTACAAGAGGTGGTTGTTCCCAGAACAAACGTTGGGCTGTGTTATTCACATGCATGTCAACTAGAGCTGTGCATATCGAACTGATAGAGACTATGTCTGCTGATAGTTTTATCAATGCATTAAGAAGGCTCTTCTCTATTCGGGGCCCAGCCAAGTTTCTGCGCTCAGACAGAGGCACCAATTTTGTGGGCGCTTGTAAGGAATTAGGGCTAAACTCAGGAAACAAAGCAGTAGGGAAGTACCTGCAAAGGAAAGGGTGTGTTTGGACATTCAACCCCCTCATGCGTCTCACATGGGAGGCTCGTGGGAGCGCCTTATAGGGGTAGCCAGGCGCATTCTGGATGCAGTGTTGTTACGAACTGAACAAACACGTCTTACTCATGAAGTGTTGTGCACCTTCATGGCTGAGGTGATGGCAATTATTAATGCAAGGCCTCTTGTCCCCATATCCACTGACCCTGACAGTCCTGCAGTACTCACTCCAGCAATGCTACTAACGCAGAAGATGAGTGCTGTGTCTGCTCCACTCGGGAACTTTTCATCAGGGCAGTTGTTTGGGAAACAATGGAAACATGTTCAACAACTTGCTGATACCTTTTGGAAAAGGTGGAAAGGAGAATATTTGTCTACCTTACAAAGTCGTGCAAAATGGACAGAGACTAGACCTAATGTCAAAGAAGGAGATGTGGTCCTGCTGAAGGACTCCCAAGCCAGCAGGAATGAATGGCCCATGGGACTAGTAGTAAAAACATTCCCCAGCAGCGACAAGAAGGTCCGAAAAGTGGAAGTGCAGACTGTAAAAGATGGGACTGTTAAAATGTTTCTCAGACCAGTTTCAGAGATTGTTGTTTTGCTTGCAGAGACTGAATGAATATTCTTCGATGCTAAATGATGTTTGAATATGTTGTATTGATGTTTATAGTGATATAATGTGTTTATATCAAGCGGGGAGTGTTATGCCTTTTGGTCAAAAGTCAGTAGTTAGTGCATAATCTGATTAAGTTACGTAACTAAGGTGATAAATAAGTTCAAAGTTAAGAAATATTATAAGTAATTCATGCTAAAAACGTTAAGATGTGTGTGATTGAAATTTGCTCAGAGTGAGATGTCTTAGTCGCAAGCTATCTTTGTATTGTATGTGCGGAAATGGGAGCGAGGGAGCGCTCTGATCTTTTGCCTATCTTTGACGTATTTTCTCCGTTAATGTTGTGAAAAGTGCTTCGGCAGTATTAAAACTGTGAATAAGCTCATGTACACGCTAAAAGTGCTATACACGCTTGTACCTTGGGAAACGTTCGTCTTTGTAAGTATTAATGTGTTCAGAAATGACTTGTATATGTGTTTACATGGAGTGAACTGTGATGCTAATGTAACGCACGTGTCAAGCTAGGCTAATCATTAAGTTTGTCATTAAGATGTGTATTAGCTAGCAATTTATTTTCACTTTTTGTATATTTCAGTTACAAATAAGAAATAGAAAGGAGAAGCCTTGAGAGAGGATAAGGCTTTAAAGGATCTTCATTAAAAGCAAGAAAAGCAAGCCTTGTGTGGAAGATCTCGTCTATTTTGTTCGCTGGCTGTCTAGCTTCACATGGTCACGTGTCGTGAGGGCAGCACAGCAGCAAACTTTCATTCTAGAAACAGGAACACAAAAACCAAAAGGTACAAACACATTATCTTCTTCCATATAAGCACCACGATGCTCTTAGTGGTTCGTTAGTTGAATGTGAAGTTGTTTCTGATTACAAAGCTCTTGGTACTGTGTGGGACTTCCTCTGAGATGAACACAGGAAGTGTTTAAACCTACTTTCACCTCACAATTTAATTTTGAATGAGACAACGTCACAACCCAACAGACGATCTCACTTTAAAGTGGTGTGACTGACTTGGCTGATTAGTGAACAGTGAAAACTTCTAATCGATTCACAAAAGGCCGTCAAAGGAGTTTCTAAGTCTCTTTTCCCCAAACCTTCTCTGCTCTCATAAGCATTTTACCAACAGTACAAATACCTATGAAACACTTTGCTTTCACTTTAATGACAAATTAAATATTTCATTTAATTCTTCCATTCAACAAACATGAATCAGCCATTAATTTCACCTGACCCTGAACTTTTCCAAGTGGAAAAAAACATTTTTTATGTTTTCCTGTAGATCATGGCTTCCTCTTGGACCCTTTCAGGTGGAACTCTTTCTATCCAAGTGACTTTTCTCAGACTTCCAGAAAGTAGTCACAGAGCATCCTCGTGACTCATGAGACTCCTAACCTCTCTGTCCATGCTTCTCCTCTTTCCAATCACACAGCTTTTCCAGCTGCCCTTTGCACTTACATACTTTTTTTTAAACAATATTTTTATTGCTTTTTGCAACAGCATACAAAGGTTTATTTTCCAGTAATATCCTGCAGTAATAGGAACCCCCCCCCCCCCCCCCCCCCACACACACACCTCCCACCCTGCTCTCTTCCAAACCTCCATCAAACAAGATAAAAAAAAACCCACATAAAATATGTATACATTTGTACAATATGTGACATTTATACTTATTGAAAGAAACAAAAAAAGAAAGAAAAAAAAAGACAATAGAAATAGCTAACGCATATTAAACAATTTTCCCCCTCATCCACACTCCTGCAGGGGTTGTCCGATGTTTACTTCTTTTATAAAGTTTTTAAATGGCTTCCAAATCTCATCAAAATATGTTAACTTGTCTTTGAGAAAATACGTTATCCTTTCCATTGCCATACATTGTGCCAAAGAATTTATCCAAGCACCAATAGCAGGAGGATCTGATTTTTTCCAATTTAATGCAATCATACGTTTTGCCTGTAATGTACAATAATCCATAAACTCAATTTGATGGACTCTTTGTTTAAGATTTTTAGAATACACACGTAATAGCAACATTTCTGCATCTAAAGCAATCTTTGTATTTAAAATTTGGTTTATTTTGTTCATCACCTCCTGCCAAAATGCACGGACAATTCTGCATTCCCATATACAGTGGAAAAATGTTCCACGGGCTTCTCCACATTTAAAACATGTATCTGGAATTCTGTTATTATATTTGTTCAATTTCACCGGTTTTACTTATGTTTGCATGATCCAATTGTATTGTAATAACTTTAAGTTACTATTAATCGATTGTTTTTGTGATTTTAAGCAAATTGACTTCCATGTCAACATCCAACATTCTTGTTTCAAGATGGCAAATGGTAAATGGCCTGTATTTATATAGCGCTTTAATAGTCCCTGAGGACCCCAAAGCGCTTTACATATCCAGTCATCCACCCATTCACACACGCATTCACACACTGGTGATGGCAAGCTACATTGTAGCCACAGCCACCCTGGGGCGCACTGACAGAGGCGAGGCTGCCGGACACTGGTGCCACCGGGCCCTCTGACCACCACCAGTAGGCAACGAGTGAAGTGTCTTGCCCAAGGACACAACGACCGAGACTGTCCAAGCCGGGGCTCGAACCGGTAACCTTCCGATTACAAGGCGAACTCCCAACTCTTGAGCCACAATCGCCCCTGCGGCGCGAGCAGTCGCAGCGGCCCGGCGCTCTCCTCAACTTAGCTTTTTTCTTTTTCTTTTGTGTATTTTTGTTTCACTTTTACTCCGATATGCAGGAGCACATATGCAGTATAGTAAAACTGAACTGCTTGCGGTTCTAAACCACAAAAACCTGCACACCTTTGCTGACAATGACTGGGACTCAATTCCCCCTGGGATCCGGAGGGTCACCGACTCTAATTTCACCATACCACCGCTGAAGTGGCGTAGGCGACGGAGGCACAGGAAACAGAAGAGAGGGAAGAGAGCGGGGCTGAAGGCTAGGCTACGTGCTAACCCACACGGACCGGCTATTCCGAGTCTCTTCCTCACCAACTCACGGTCACTAAATAACAAGATGGATGAGCTACGACTGCGGATCACCTCACGCTGTCTGGATTACTGTGTTATGATCATCACAGAGACTTGGCTGGACTCTTTTACCCCAGACACTGCGCTTGAGCTAGCGGGCCACGCTACGTTCAGAGCGGACAGGAACAAAGAGTCCGGTAAGAAACGCGGGGGAGGTCTGCTAGTGTTTGTAAACAATAACTGGTGCACCAACAACACAGTTAAAGTCGTTCACTGCTGCCCAGACATAGAATACATGATGGTTTAGTGCAGACCCTTCTACTTGCCGAGAGAGCTCACAGCGATCACAATAATAGCAATTTATGTGCCGCCGCAAGCTAATGCTAAGTCAGCCATGGAGCTACTCCAGCGCTCCATTAATAAACAGCTAACAACGCACCCGGACTGCGCTGTGATCGTGGCAGGAGATTTTAACCACGCAAACCTGAAATCTGTCCTGCCTGGATTCTTTAAAAACGTGAGCTTTCCGACGAGGGAAAACAACACACTAGACCAGGTCCACACCAACATCCCAGATGCTTACAAGGCCACCCCCCTGCCTCATCTCGGACTCTCTGATCATCTCTCTCTGTCCCTGATTCCTGCTTATAAACCTCTAATTCAAAGACAAGAACCATCTGAAAAATCAGTAAGAGTGTGGACCACAGAAGCCACCACAGCTCTACAAGACTATTTTGATAACACGAATTGGAGTGTATTTGCAGAAGGATCAGACTTGGAGGGCCACACATCTGCCGTACTCTCATACATCAGCTTCTGTACTGAGAGCGTAACAACAACAACAAAGACTGTTAAAGTGTTCCCAAACCAGAAGCCATGGCTCAACAGTGAGGTGAGAGCCCTACTAAGAGCACGTGACAGCGCCTTCAAATCAGGAGACCAACAAGTCTACAAAGAGGCACGCCAATCTCTGGTTAAAGGCATAAAAGATCTTTAGCTAGATCTTTAGCTGGGAAAACATTTTTAATTAATGATTTAATCACCGAGCACAGCCTTGATTTTATGTTTTTAACTGAAACTTGGTTGGACCAAAGTAACAGTGGAGCTGTTCTCATCGAGTTGACCCCTCCTAACTACAGTTTTATCAGTGAGGCCAGGGTGAGCAGGAGAGGAGGAGGGGTTGCTGTCTTGTTTAATGAATCATTTCAATGTAAGCAGCTATCTCCTGGAAGTTTTCAGTCTTTTGAATATGTGGCTTTACAGCTGAAGGCCCCATCCAAAGTTGTGTTTCTTAATGTTTACAGGCCTCCCAAATACTGCACAGACTTTTTTAATGACCTCAGTGAACTGCTGTCTGTGATCTGTGTTGATTTCGACTGTGTAATTATTGTTGGGGATTTTAACATCCATGTGGACAACCCTCAGGACAAAGGGACTAAAGACCTGAGTAACACTCTGGGCAACTTTGGGCTGACTCAGCATGTAACAGAGGCCACACATAATAGAGGACACACTCTTGACCTACTGATCTCCAAGGGCCTGAGCATTTCAAAGGTTACAGTGTCTGATGTGGGCCTGTCTGATCATTACTGTGTTTTCTTTGAAAGTAAAATTTTAGCCCACACAAATACGTCAACAGCAGTGATCACAAAACGGTGTATAACTGAACACAGTAGTGAGATCTTTAACCAGGTCTTCCCATTAACACCTGACCTGTCCAGAGGTTCAGTCAATGAGCTCGTCACCAGCTTCAATGCTAAAATGTTAAATGTAATGGACACTATTGCTCCCATTAAGGTGAAGGTCATCTCTGGAAGGAAAAAGTCTCCATGGAGAAACTCCACACTGGTGAAAAAAGAAAAAAGAGAGTGTAGGAAAGCTGAGCGTAGATGGAGAAAAACAAACCTCCAGGTTCATTATGACATCTATAAAGAGAAACTTCACAATTATAATTTACAACTGAGGAGTGCAAGGAAGTCCTACTTCTCTGACATCATCACCAAAAACAGTCATAATGCTCGGGTCTTATTTTCTACAGTTGACAGGCTAACAAACCCTCCTGTGTCAGTGGCAGCTGAACTTCATTCGACCATGGTCTGCAATGACTTTGCCAAATTCTTCACAGAAAAAATCCAAAAGATTAGACAAGCAATTGGTACATCAACAGCAGATCCAGGATATGTACTGTGTCCACCGAAAAACTGCTTAAACACCATCAAACAGTTTCACCCTATTAACAGCAAAGACCTGGAGGACATCTTAGGTCAACTGAACTCCTCCTCTTGCTGTTTAGATGTCCTGCCAACAAGTTTTTTCAAAAAGGTCTCAAAGACTTTGGAGTCAGACCTGTTACAGATCGTAAACTTTTCTTTAATGTCAGGTGTGTTTCCAGAATCACTAAAAACTGCTGTAATTAAACCTATACTGAAAAAGGACAATCTTGACAAGACACAAATGAATAACTACAGGCCGATCTCAAATCTCCCATTTTTAAGTAAGATCATTGAAAAAGCAGTTTCTCAACAGCTCAATTACTTCTTAACACAGAATAACTGCTATGATGCCTTCCAGTCAGGTTTTAGACAGAACCACAGCACTGAAACCGCTCTGACCAAAGTGTTTAATGACATATGTCTGAATACAGACAGTGGAAAAATGTCAGTCTTAGTTTTACTGGATCTCAGTGCAGCATTTGATACAGTTGACCACAACATATTACTCAAACGACTGGAGAACTGGGCAGGTCTTTCAGGAACTGTACTAAACTGGTTCAAAACATACTTAGAAAACAGGAAATACTTTGTATCAATAGGTAACTTCACATCTGAGCAGACAAGTATCACATGTGGAGTTCCCCAAGGTTCCATCTTGGGACCCCTTCTGTTCAACATTTACATGCTCCCACTGGCACAGATTATAAAGAACAACAAAATAAACTATCATAGCTATGCAGATGACACACAAATATATATCACAATGTCACCAGGAGACCGAGGCCCTGTACAGGCTCTTGGTAAATGCATTGAGGAAATTAATGACTGGTTGTGCCACAATTTTCTCCAGCTAAACAAAAACAAAACTGAGGTAATAGTCTTTGGTGCCAAAGAAAAACGATTACAGGTCACCAGAGAACTTCAATCTATACACCTAAAAACCACAAACCAGGCGAGAAATTTGGGTGTAGTGATGGATGCAGACCTAAACTTAGAAAAACACATTAAGACAATAACAAAGTCAGCTTACTATCACCTCAAGAATATTTCAAGGATAAAAGATCTGATGTCTCAACAGGACCTGGAAAAACTAGTCCATGCATTCATCTTACTGTAACAGCATCTTTACAGGTCTACCTAAAAAATCAGTCCGACAACTACAGCTCATTCAGAACTCTGCTGCTAGAGTCCTCACTAAGACCAAAGAAGTGGACCACATCAGTCCAGCTCTGAGGTCTTTACACTGGCTGCCTGTCCGTCAGAGGATAGACTTTAAAGTTCTGATGCTGGTCTATAAAGCTCTGAATGGTTTAGGACCAAAATACATCAGTGACCTCCTGACCCAGTATGAACCTTCCAGATCTCTCAGGTCATCTGGATCCGGTCTTTTATCAGTTCCCAGAGTCAGAACCAGACACGGAGAAGCTGCATTCAGCTTTTATGCTCCTTATATCTGGAACAAACTCCCAGAAAGCCTCAGATCAGCTGAAGCACTCAGTTTATTTAAATCCAGGTTGAAGACTCACCTGTTCTCAGCTGCATTTGAATAAAACACCAAATCCACACTTTTAAGCTTAAATTTCAAAATTTACATTTTAACTACTGATTTTATCTACTGTCCTGATTTTATCTACTGTTTTGATTTTATCTACTGATTTGATTTTATCTACTGTTTTGATTTTTGATTTTATATACTGTTTGTTTGTTTGTTTGTTTGCTTGCTCGTCTTAATCAATTTTAAATCATGTTTTTTATCTGTTGTTTTCAATGTTTCTGTAAAGCACCTTGAATCACCCTGTTGTTGAATTGTGCTATATAAATAAACTTGCCTTGCCTTGCCTTGCCTAACAGAAGCCAAGCGCAAATACAAACAGCGCATCGAGGAACACTTTGACACAAAGAACTCCAGAAACATGTGGCAGGGGATCAAGACACTCACTGGCTACAAAGACAGTTGCACACAAACCAACTCCCCAGACATCACTTTACCTGACACCCTAAACCATTTCTTCGCCCGCTTTGACCAAGAAAACAGGGACACCATCACCCATCCTGCTGTTTCAGAGAGGGACGACGCTCCCATCCAGCTGGAGCAGCACCAGGTCAGAGCCACACTGCGCAGAGTCAATGCGAGGAAAGCAGCTGGTCCTGATGGTGTAGCCGGTAGAGTGCTTAAAGCATGTGCAGACCAACTAGCAGAGGTTTTCACCACCATCTTCAACCTCTCAGTGCTACAGTCTGTAGTACCATCCTGCCTTAAGTCAGCCACCATCGTTCCAGTGCCCAAGAAGAACACAGTGAGCTGCTTGAATGACTATCGTCCAGTTGCTTTAACACCCATAATTGCCAAATGTTTTGAACAGCTCATCATGTCACACATTAAAGCTGCCATCCCTGCAGACCTCGATCCATACCAGTTTGCATACAGGGCAAACAGGTCGACAGAGGATGCCATAATAACAGCTCTTCACACAGCCCTCACACACCTGGACTGTAGTAACACCTATGTGAGAATGCTGTTTGTGGACTTCAGCTCTGCCTTCAATACAGTTCAACCCCACAAACTGGTTAATAAACTAAGCAACTTAGGACTCAGCAGCTCACTGTGCAGCTGGATACTGGACTTCCTGAGCAACAGACCCCAGAACGTAAGAATGGGAGAGCACACCTCCTCCACCCTCATTCTGAATGTGGGTGTCCCACAGGGGTGTGTCCTCAGTCCCCTCTTATACTCACTTTTCACCCATGACTGTTCCCCAATCCACACCAGTAACACCATTATAAAATTTGCTGATGACACCACTGTCATAGGACTGATCGACAACAACAATGATTCAGTCTACAGAGAGGAGGTTCAGCATCTGAAGCAATGGTGTGACGACGACAACCTGCATCTGAACACAGCCAAGACCAAGGAGATGGTAATCGACTTCAGAAGAACAAAGCGATCTGAGCACTCTACCCTCTACATTGATGGGGAGGAGGTAGAAAGGGTAGAAAGCTTTAAGTTCCTCGGAGTCCACATCTCGGCCGACCTTACCTGGTCCACAAACATCTCCCACCAGGTAGGGAAAGCACAACAAAGGCTGTACTTCCTCAGGAAACTACGTCAGGCCCAATTACCCCAAAGACTGCTAGTAAACTTCTACCGCTCCACCATTGAGAGCCTTCTGACTTACTGCTCCACACTCTGGTTCAACTGCTGCACTGCGGAGGACAAGAGGAAACTGCAGCGGGTGGTGAGGGCAGCAGAGCGGGCAATCGGCACTTCACTAACCCCCCTCAGAGACATCTATACTGGCAGACTTCAGCAGAAAGCCAGCATCATCATCAAAGACCCCTCGCACCCTGGACACTCACTTTTTCCCCCCTTCCCTCTGGTAAACACTACAGGTCCATCAGGTCGAAGACAAACAGACTCAACAGAAATTTTTACCCACAGGCTGTCAAACATGCCCTACCTCCACCCTGACTGGAGGATAACTGCACTGCCAACACTCATGGACATTACACCTTATTTATAAATCATATTTCTGTTTATACTTCAATGCAACCAACACCCCTACCTCTTTAAAACTGTATTTATTATAACCTTATTTAGTATAGTTCCAACAGCACCCCCCCCCCCCCCC
Source organism: Oreochromis niloticus (assembly GCF_001858045.2). Taxonomy (NCBI): domain Eukaryota; kingdom Metazoa; phylum Chordata; class Actinopteri; order Cichliformes; family Cichlidae; genus Oreochromis; species Oreochromis niloticus. Next base: position 40,085,198 of record NC_031967.2, read on the forward strand.
CCCCCCCCCCACTCAATGTGCAATATCATCCCCCCCCACACACTCAATGTGCAATATCACTGATCACACTGCACCTCTCAATGCACCTGCTAGTTAGATGGCATGTATGTGTATGTATATAGATGTAAGCGTGTATGTGGAAATATGTGTGTGTATGTATGTACGGATGCAGATATGTATATATACATATATGTATGTATGTGCGTGTATGTTTGCAGGTGTATGTATAACTTGTACATATCTTTCTTGTGTAAATGTAAATTTGTCTGTTATTGTGTAAATACTTACGCTATTGTGTGCTTCACACACATGGAGAGATGCCAAACTGCCTTTCACTGTTCTTGTAACAGTGACAATAAAAAGCTATTCTATTCTATTCTATTCTATTCTATTCTATACTATTCTATTCTATTCTATTCTATTCTATGCTATTCTATGTCTCCTCAGAAATATTAATATTTAGGTCCTTTCTCCAAGCTTCTAACTTAGAAACTGATGTTTCTGGAGAGGCAGAGACAATCCAGTTATAGAATGTTGAAATTAAACCTTTATTACCACCTTTTTTCACCATTAACTCCTCTAACTTACTTAACTGGGGAACGTTGAGAGACTGATTTTGCATGGAAAAAATGAAGCTTCTAATCTGTAAATACTTAAAGAAGTGTTTTGGGGGGATTTTAAATTTTGAAACTAAATCCTCAAATGAAACCATTATTCCATCACAAAAAAGATCACCCACTTTCCTAACACCTTTTTCTGCCCAACCCTGGAACCCTGCGTCCAAATTCCCTGGTACAAATAAGGCATTTCCCCAAATAGGACTAAACTGAGAGAGATTATTCTTAATATTCATCATTTCTTTTATTGTAAACCAAACTTCAATCATATTTCGGACTATAGGATTATTTGTTTCTTTCTTTAATTGTTTTGGCTGTGCAGAGTCTAAGTACAAATTTAATGGCATTTTAAGAGAATTTGCTTCCATCCCCACCCATGACGGGATATTTTGGGATGAAAAATAAAACATTATTGTCCTTAGTTGAATAGCCAGATAGTACCAGTAAAAATTGGGGCATGTCAACCCCCCTGTATCAAAGGGAAGATACAACAAAGACAAGCGAATGCGGGGATGCTTCTTGTTCCAAATAAACTCTCTGATTAATGATGCTAGTTTGGTAAACAATCCAGCAGGAGGAGCCAGTGGGACATTCTGAAACATGCACTTACATACTTAAACTAAAGCACATCCTTTAGATTCTAATCCCAAACAGTGACATTTCATTACTTTATGTAAACACAATATACATTTACAAATTTATTAATCCTGAAAAGATGAATTACGTAACGAATCTATGAATTATAAAACAAACATGAACCTAATCGTGAATAAAAATAGAAAGCAGACGTCTGGCACCTACAGACGCCCTCAGGCAAAGACTGAAAGTCAGGTCCCAGCTGATCCACAGGTGATTCACAGGTGATTCACAGCTGATTCACAGGTGGTTGTCAGGTGTGTTCAGGAGAGAGTGGAGCTCCCAGGAGAATCCCGTCCTTGTTAGGTAAGAAGACACACACACACACACACACACACACAGGTAGTGCCACTGAGATGTTGTGTGAAGTTTTTTATTTTTTTTTACTGACAACACAACAACGAGTATTCGACAGTTGAATGTATTATCCTGGTGAGTTAGCTGTTAGCATCAAAGGTTCAAAGTAAATATGTTTAATTGTGTTTTATGTCAGAAATATTCCAGCCTCACCCTGTAACTACATCATTATATTTTACGATCACATTACTCAGGAAAGACCGACTACAGTTAACACCATGATAAAGATTACACACTATAAATAGCTATCAAAGGACACAAATGTGTTTTTGTGTATATTGTTGTTGTTATTGGCTTGGCGAGGAAACGCTTGTGTGTTGGTTGAGTCACTCAGACTCTCCTCCACACAGTCCTCATTTATAAAGTGTTTTACAAACCTGAACATTACAGCTAACAGTTACATTTTCCCACTTGGAGCTAAACTTATTTTAAAAACTTTAAACACTTATTTCTTAAATTCATCTTTGTCAGTTTTTGAGAGCAGGGATCCACAATGTACATTTGCCTTTTTATGTGTAGTGTTTCATGCCCACTTTAAGGGGCATCCGCACAGGAAGAGAAAACTAGCTTTAAATCAGCCAGAGACCTTTGACTGTCAGTGAAATTCAGCTCCTTAAAGCCACGGCTATTAGCCACACACAGCGCAGCGTGGGTGAGTGCCAAGGTCAATTTTGAGACAAACAACTGAAGCGAGTATTAACTAGTTAAAATGTAAAGCATAATTTTACACATGGAATGCATTAATATGTGTCCTGTGGAAACATAGAGTGCAGGAATAGTACTGTAAAGGAATAATGCACTGTTTGATATAAGTTTCCAAATAAATTATTATTGATGTAAATGATATTGTTATGACTCCTCTGTGTGTAAGAAACAACAACAATCACAAGACCAGTCTGACACAGAATATCTCACCCAGTGAATTCAGTCCCTGGATCTGGGTTAATCACACACAGCAAATTATGTTTCTTTGAAACATTAAGATAAGATTTCTCATTTTAGTTTTTAAAGATACGCAAAATGTCCAGTTTTCACCACAAGGGGAAAAATAAACTTTCAGATATTCCCAGAGCTTCACCTACGTTAATCACATAGGGATCAGCCTCTGTTTACTGTCCATGTAGATCTGCTAAAGGATGCTGGATACAGAGGTACCATGTGACAGAGAAAGAATGGAGTCCAGGAGGGGAGGGAGGTGGTGAGCGTCCAGGCACGAGCCCTGGAGAAACCAGGTAAAGAGACTGGTGCACTGGAAAGAAGGGAAAAACAGGGTTAATGCAGAAAAGCTAAACCCCCCCCCCAAAAAAAACCCAACAACAACAACAAAAAAAAACAAGTAAGAAAAAGTGGCTTCGTTACTACTCGATGGAGTGCAGGTGTGCACTGACCAGTGCTGGAAACTGACTCCACCCCAGAGTGAGCAGAACCCAACCTGAGCTCAGAAGAGGAGAGAAAAACAAACTGCAGATAACACAACATCCCAGATTATCACACAGTTTCATAAATGTCTGCAGTGCTGTAGCAACACATGCAAAAACTCTGTTTTTTACCATAATGATGTGCTGAGCTGTTGTACTTGGTCCCACACAGTCCTGGCCTGGCAGACTCCCACTGCAGCCTTCAGGAGGCCCCTCTGTATGGCTGGGCATGCTCATTCAACTCTGAGAGAGAAACATATTTATGTGCTGTATATGAGATCTGACAGCCAAGAGAAAAGTGTTCATCATCTGTGTTTTCACACATTTACAGTTTTTTCTGAATGCTTAAACTGTCACGATCCTGGTTCTTATGACCCAGTGTTTTGAGTTTTAGTTCACTCTGATGTTTATAGTAGGTTTAAGCTCATTAGGTTTCCTATGTTCATTTGCTTATTAGTTCCCACTTGTGTTTTCAACCCCTGTGAAATCTCCCTTGCCCCTTTGTGTTTATGCTGGGTGTCTTATGCTATCAAGTTTGTATTATCATGTCTGTCTCATGTTTCCTGTTTTATTTTGAAAAGGGGTCTTGTGTTCTGTGTTCATGTGGTTAGTTTTACTCTTGCCTGTGCATCATTATGTTTATCCTAGTCAGCTGTTTCCTCATGTGTCTCCACTTCCCCTGATCACCTCATGTGTGTATTTAAGTCCTCTGTTTTCTGAATGTCATTGTCAGGTCGTCTGTTGTCCACGCAATGTTTCCCATGCCTCGCCTCCAAGTTTCTTGTCTAGGTTTTTCTTATTGTTTGTTTAGATTTCCCAGTTTAGGTTGGTGTTAAGTTTGCTTCAGTTTGCCTTGCCTTTTGTTTGTACCTTTTACCAGCCACATTAAACGGCTCGCCTTTTGTTAACATTCACGCTTTGCTCCCTGTTCTTTGGAGTCTGCATTTTGGGTCCTTTTCATAATACATGCAGTCGGCCTCCAGCCGGACTGTGACATAAACCCTGACTGTGATTCTTATAGCACAATTTCTAAAACTATTAATACTTATAGCAAAACCACTCACTGAGTTTGCAAAACTAAAAGCACAAACACTGCTTTGCACTCAGTTTGCCATTTTGTAACACACACTTTGCAAACCTGTAGCTACAATCCACTGCACAGCACTCTTTTTGCAGAACTGTAAACACAACTCACTCCTTTACACTCAATTTGCAAAGGATCAACACACTCCTAGCAAAACTATACACCATCCATCCATCCATCCATCTTCATCTGCTTTATCCGAGGCCGGGTCGCGGGGGCAGCAGCCTAAGCAGAGAAGCCCAGACCTCCCTCTCCCCAGCCACCTCCTCCAGCTTATCCGGGGGAACACCAAGGCGTTCCCAGGCCAGCCGAGAGATATAATCTCTCCAGCGTGTCCTGGGTCTGCCCCGGGGCCTCCTCCCGGTGGGACATGCCCGGAACACCTCACCCAGGAGGCGCCCAGGAGGCATCCTTGTCAGATGCCCGAACCACCTCAACTGGCTCCTTTCGATGTGGAGGAGCAGCGGCTCTACTCTGAGCCCCTCCCGGATGGCCGAACTTCTCACCCTATCTCTAAGGGAGAGGCCAGCCACCCTTCGGAGGAAGCTCATTTCTGCCGCTTGTATCCGCGATCTCGTTCTTTCGGTCACTACCCACAGCTCGTGGCCATAGGTGAGGGTAGGGACGTAGAACGATCGGTAAATTGAGAGCTTCGCTTTTACACTCAGCTCCCTCTTCACCACGACGGACCGGTGCAGCCTCCGCATCACTGCAGCCGCAGCACCAATCCGTCTGTCGATCTCCGGCTCCCTTCTCCCATCACTCGCGAACAAGACCCCGAGATACTTGAACTCCTCCACTTGGGGCAGGAACTCATCCCCGACCCGGAGTGGGCACTCCACCCTTTTCCGGCTGAGAACCATGGCCTCAGATTTGGAGGTGCTGATCCTCATTCCCGCTGCTTCACACTCGGCTGCGAACCGCTCCAGTGCGAGCTGGAGGCCCTCACCTGATGAAGCCAACAGAACCACATCATCCGCAAAAAGCAGAGATGAGATTCTGAGGCCACCGAAGCGAAAGCCCTCCGCCACTTGGCTGCGCCTAGAAATCCTGTCCATAAAAATTATGAACAGAACCGGTGACAAAGGGCAGCCCTGGCGGAGCCCATCACCCACCAGGAACGAGTCCGACTTATTGCCGGCAATGTGAAAACTATACACATTTAAGGCCATTATTTACACTATTTTGCCAACTGTCTGGCACACTGTCACATGTGAAAACGTCTTTAGATAATTAGTTCACTTTGCAATCAGCCTATGCACTATAATACAGGTAAGCTGTGTGTGTGGAGTACAGTGGAGGGAGCAGGAAGAGTGAGACGTAGAGGAGGCCGAGGAAGAGGACGTGGAGGTGAAGAAGTAGGACGAAGAGGACGACAAGGACAAGGAGGAGCAAGAGGAGGACGAGGAGGGGGAGAGGAGGACGAGGAGGGGGGAGAGGAGGACGAGGAGGGGGGAGAGGAAGGGTAAGAAGAGTAAGAAATAGAATTGCTGATGACATCAGAGCTACAATAGTGGACCATGTAATCAACCATGGAGTGACCCTGAGGGAAGCTTGCCAACGGGTTCAGCCTAACTTGAGCCGCTACACTGTAGCAAGCATCATAAGGACATTTTGTCACATTGAGTCGGTTAGTACAGTCACTTTGCACTAAGATTTGTAGCACTGCCATGCTAATGAGAAACACAACAATACCATAGATGTAAAATTCCAGAAGATATTTTCCCCTGTGCCTTGGACTAGAGCAGCGGTCCCCAACCCCCGGGCCTCGGACCGGTACCGGCCCGTGAGTTGTTTGGTACCGGGCCGCGAGAGTTGAGGCTCAGGTGTGAAATGTATGGTTTTCAGGGTTTTTATCGGTTTTCAGCGTTATTTTGTTATCGTTTTTATCGTTAACTCGCTTTTCCTGGGTCTTTTCACGTGTGTTATGAATAAATCTTCTTTTGTTTTTGGTACCGGTACTAGTTTTATTTTGTTGTGTTTATCCGCGACACCTTAAAGGCCGGTCCGTGAAAATATTGTCTGGCATAAACCGGTCCGTGGCACAAAAAAGGTTGGGGACCGCTGGACTAGAGGACATTTCACGTGATGTAGACGAAATTTTGTGGCCAGATCCACAGAGATGACACAATGTAGACTGATTTCTTTTTTTTCCTCAGTGAAATTACTATTTCGTTTTGACTTGGAAATAAACACTTGTGTTTGTTTTGATGTGTGTGAATAAACACCAGTACTTGAAGTTTGGATCCCTCTATGCTTACGGATCTATGACAAAAGTATGAGCTCAAACTGACATAGCCTACCTTGTGCACAGAGAAAGCAAAAGCCAGGTGTGTTTTTCATTCATACCATCAGTGTGTAGTTGGTGCATTGTGTGCTTATTAATATGATGGCTTGTGTTAACTGTTGGATACGAAAATACCATTTTTACAAAGGTGTGGAGAGTTAAGCAAAGGTTATTCGCTTTTACAAGAAAACTACAATGTTTTGCTGATTGGGTGAAGAGTTTTCTTATTTGTGTGTAGAGTTTTGCAAAAATAGCCAATAGTTACAAAAAATGTGCTCAAGCCATCAGAAAAAACTGTAATCAAAGAGGTATCTGCATTCATAAAATAATCAAATGGTGTAATGAAGTCAGATTTCTGACCAAATGAATAGATGTGAACATATGAAATGCACAGAGGCCCAGTAAAAGAAAGAAGCATTTTTTTGTTAAGTTATTAAGTTATTGTTCAAACACAGAGCTGAAAATGATCAGAATATTTTCACTTTATGTTCAGATGTTGAGAAACTCAGATGAGCGACTGGTTGTCATAGCGATGGTTGATAACCTCTGACCCCTCCTGAGTTCATGCTGTGACTGTTACACTCTGGTGTCCATTCTTTCATTCATGCAGGCTGCAGGATACAGACTGAGTCATTTGTTAACATTTCAAATGTGTCACCATTTAAAGTGATAAAAATGTAGAAACTGCAAAGCTGAACGCTCTCACTCTGTGACAGCTGTGACAGGATCCAAGGTGGAAAACCAGAGGATGTTAAACAAACAATAAGCAAATCAGAGAACACATTTCCTAAGAAAATGCAGAGTAAATGCTGAAAGCTGAATATCTGAGTTGGATTATTTGAAGTGTTACAGTTTTTTACAGACGCTAGGACACATTTCTCAATATGTAGGTCACTTTTGCAAAACTCCTCACACAGTGAGCACAACAGAAGTCTATGTGGGCTAAACTGAGGATCAGTTATCATTGTTTTGGCACAAAATGCATTCAATGACTACATCTCTCAAATTTCATGAATTATTTTCTCACTCAGACACAACAACTGCCAAAAATCTTTGTACGTACAGGACATTTTGCATGTACTTACATACTGTTTGCAAAACTGTTAAACTTATGGTCAAAACAATAACATAATGCAAAACTGAATAAGACAGCAAAATTCAACAGCAATATTTTATTGAAACATATTTTAAATCTAAAAATGCAGTTTAACCAGCCACAGCTGATTCTCATTGTAGATGAACATCTACACAGGTGTTACTCCTTCAATTTCATTACAAAAGGAGACTACTGCTGAATAGGTTTGTTTTGTGATGTAAACATGGACCCAGCCAGAAATGGAGAAGTGGCTGAAAGAGGAAGAAGCGTGGCTGGGAGGGGGCGAGGAATATGTATGCGTGGTGGAAGAAGAATAAGAGGAAGATCAAGAGCTGTAGTCTCAGATGAGATCAGAGCTACTGTAATTGATCATGTAGTAAATCATGGTCACTCAATGAGAGAGGCTGGTCAGAGCGTGCAGCCAAATCTGCAACGCTCTACAGTGGCATCTATTGTTAGAGTTTTCCGGCAAACCAACAGGTAACTTGTATTCTGCAAGGGCATTTGCACATTTCAGAAGTAAATAAGCTTTTGTGTAATTGTTGTTGCATTTCTGCTTAGGACTCAACGGTTACCTCACACAGGAGGGAGAGGACGGATGTTCACTGATGTGCAGGAAACTGCCATTGTTGATATGGTCATCAGAAACAATGGGATAAAACTCACTGAAATTAGACACAGAGTCTTGGCAGACAACGTTACTTTCGCAAATATTCACAGTGTAAGCATAACAACAATTTCTAGAGTCCTGAAAAAACATCAGGTCAGGATGAAACAGTTGTACACTGTGCCTTTTGAGAGGAACTCTGAACATGTCAAGCAACTCAGGAACCAGTATGTCCAGGTAAGATCACAATAAAATACAGATCTGTTTTTGAACAAAACCAAACACACACAAAGACAATTTTTACAAATTTACTACTGTAACAGCTTATGTTGCCTTGTGGATTTATGTTAGAGAGTCATGGAGATTGAAGGCAGGCAAACACACCACATTTTCATCTTTGTGGATGAGGCAGGTTTCAACTTGGCCAAAGCACGGCGACGAGGGAGGAATGTGATTGGGAAGAGAGCCACAGTGAATGTCCCGGGCCAGAGAGGTGCCAACATCACAATGCGCGCAGCAATATCCACTGATGGACTGCTGTTACACAGACCACTAATTGGGCCATACAACACTGAACGGCTCCTTGCGTTCCTGCATGATCTCTATGGAAGGGTTGTGCTAGGTGAGGAAAGGGATGCGGAGAGAAGGAATCAGCCAACATTTATAATTGTATGGGACGATGTGGCATTTCATCACTCCCGTGCAGTCACCGAGTGGTTTGCAGCCCATCCCAGAATGGAGTCTCTTTTCCTCCCACCTTACTCTCCATTCCTCAACCCCATAGAGGAATTCTTTTCCTCATGGCGGTGGAAGGTTTACGACCATCATCCACATGATCAAATGTCCCTCCTGGATGCAATGAATGCTGGATGCCTGGAGATATCAGCAGAAGATTGCCAGGGATGGATCAGGCATGCCAGAAGATTCTTTCCTAGGTGTATTGCCCTAGATGACATAAGATGTGATGTGGATGAGAACCTGTGGCCAAATGGAGAAGACAGAGTAGATTAGCATTACTATTGTATGTGTATCAGTGGATGGTGTGTATACAAATTCTTGTATTTTGGGATTACTTAGTGCAAAAAAATAAAAATACATAAACAAATATTAACGAATTCTGCATGATGTCTGATTCATTCCAGTAACATATATTGAAATTATAAACGGAGATGTGTCCTTGTTTTACACAAGAAAACACTATGTAATGCTACATGTTGTTAGTGTTTTTTAGGTCATTGTTTTGTGGGTGACAAAGTGTGTTTGTCGGCTGTCAACCTTTGCTAGTGTTCTGGAAGAATGAGTTTATTTGAGACCTGAATAAAGCGTTTTGGTAGTTGTAGTGCATTTTGAATGTGAAATGAACTGCTTTGCCAAGCTGAAGGTCAGTTAGGAGAATTGTGTGAAGAGTTTTGCAAAAGTGACCGAAGTATTGAGAAATGTGTCCTAGCGTCTGTAAAATATTTGGGGAAACTGCTGAAATAGTCTGAACCATCACCTCCGCGGAGCAGAACTGCAGCAGGTAACCAGAAAATGGCTGATCTTTGTGTCCTTCACACAAAGATGTCCTTCGTGGTGTGTGTGTGTGTGTGTGTGTGTGTGTGTGTGTGTGTGTTTGTGAATGTAGTATTGTTCTATTTGCTGTTTGGCATTTTTCAGGTGAAAGCTAATTTTGTCTTCATAAAAAAAGAAGACAAAAAAACTAAAAAACTGAGTTTGTGTCCAAATTCGGGTCAGCCTTCATCTGACTTCAGAAAGCACTTGCTTACATGTTGCCTCAGTCTGCATGTCCTCCGTCACCACAGTCATGCACTTTGTCTTTGGCCTCCTCTGTGTTCAGCATCATTTGTCTGACATATCTCTCTCTGTATGTCCAAACCATAGCTGGACTGGCCATCGGCCCACCGAGCAAATGCCCGGTGGGCCGATGGCCCAATCAGCTGATTGGCTTTTCTGTCGCAAGTCCCGTCTTTCTTGTTTGTTTATCTCCCACTTTGCGCCAGAACGAAGAAAGCAGTGGATGTGGCGTTAAACAAGAGCAGCACGTTTAAGTCTGATAAGCTGTTGTTAGAATTTATTTAATATTACTTTCTAGTATCAGCTGATGTTTGCTGGAGTCACAGCTGTAAACGCTGCTGGTCATGATGTCGGTTTGGATATCTGGTGAGAGGGAAACATGAAGATGAAACCAGGAGATGTTCTTACTGAATCATCAGAGCTGAACAGGTGATGGAGAAACAGGTTTACCTTTTAGGTGACATGAATGAGTTGAAGGGAAGTTATGAACTGTTTCTGAGAGACAAATAACACCAGGATCCTTTTTCTAAGTAGCTGACAGTTGGTAGCTGTGCAGGGGCGGGTCTAGCAAAGTTTTGCCAGGGGGGCCAGGTAGGACATTACAGTTTTTTCTGAATGCTTAAACCCTAACTGTGATTTCCATAGCACAATTTCTAAAACTATTAATACTTATAGCAAAACCACTCACTGAGTTTGCAAAACTAAAAGCACAAACACTGCTTTGCACTCAGTTTGCCATTTTGTAACACACACTTTGCAAAACTGTAGACACAACTCACTGCTTACACTCAATTACCAAATTTCCAACACACTCCTAGCAAAATTATACACATGTATGGCTATCATTAACACTATTTTGCCAACTGTCTGGCACACTTTCACATGTGAAAACTGTCTTAGATAATTAGTCCACTTTGCAATCAGCCTAAGCACTATAAACAGGCCACAGGTAAGCTGTCTATGTGGAGTACAATGGAAGGAGCAGCAAGAATGAGAAGAGTGAGAATCAGAGGAGGCCGAGGGAGAGGACGTGGAGGTGAAGAAGTTGGAGGAAGAGGACGTGGAGGTGAAGAAGTTGGAGGAAGAGGATGTGGAGGAGCAAGAAGAGGACGAGGAGGGGAAAGAGGAAGGGTAAGAAGAGTAAGAAACAGAATAACTGATGACATCAGAGCTACAATAGTGGACCATGTCATCAACCATGGGATGACCCTGAGGGAAGCTGGCCAACGGGTCCAGCCTAAACTGAGCCGCTACACTGTGGCAGGCATCATTAGGACATTTCGAAATGAGAATCGGTAAGTACTTTGTAGCACTGCCATACTCTAATGAGAAACACAACAGTACCATACATGCAAAAATACTGAAATTGTTACTTCACAGAATTGCTAGACGTCCAGATGTTGGGGGCAGAGGCAGAATGTTCACTCCAGAGCAAGAGAACCATATAGTGAACATGGCGATTGCCAATAATGCAATAAGACTGCGCGAAATACAGCAGCGCATAATTGATAATGACACCATCTTTCAAAATATACACAGTGCAAGCATTTCTGCACTAAGTCGTGTACTTGCGCGCCACAGAATAAGAATGAAGCAAATTTACAGAGTTCCTTTCGAGAGAAACACAGAACGTGTAAAGCAACTGCGATATGACTATGTGGAGGTAAGCTAGTGTCATTGGTTCTGAATTTGGAAGTGCATACTGTAGTGCTGTGCATGGGCCTGATGTGTTGCATTTGTTTTGTCTTGTCCAGAGAGTGATGGAACTAGAAGCAGATGCAATGGGACATGAGCTACTTTTTGTGGATGAGGCCGGTTTTAACCTCAGTAAAACCAGGAGACGTGGCAGGAACATTATTGGACACCGTGCCATCATCAATGTCCCAGGACAACGTGGTGGTAACATAACCATGTGTGCAGCTATAAGCCAAAATGGTGTTGCTCACCATCATGCAACCATAGGCCCATACAACACTGCACACATTATTGCATTCCTGGACACCTTGCATGACATGCTCACTGTTCAGAGACCAGAGCAGACCCGATATGTTTCCATAGGGCTGCTTTGGTCCGCAACTGGTTTACAGACCACCCATCCTTCATGGCACTCAACCTCCCTCCATACTCTCCATTCTTAAATCCCATCGAGGAGTTCTTCTCTGCCTGGCGCTGGAAAGTGTACGACCGTCATCCTCATCAACAGGTAGCCCTTTTACAGGCAATGGAGGAGGCATGTGGAGATATTGACCAGGCATCATGTCAGGCCTGGATACGGCATTCAGGGAGATATTTTCCCCGGTGCCTTGGACTGGAGGATATCGCATGCGATGTGGACGAAATTTTGTGGCCGGACCCAGAAAGACGACATGATGTAGGCTGATTGTCTTTTTTTTCCTTTTTTTGTGAAATTCCTATTTTGTGTTCTGACTTTGTCTTGGTTTTGATGAGTGTGAATAAACACCAATACTTGAAGTTTGGATCCTTGTATGTTTACATGACACTATGACAAAAGTGTGACCTCAAATTGACATCTGTACACAGAGAAAGCAAAAGCCAGATGTGTTTTGTATTCATACCATCAGTGTGCAGGTGGCGCATTGTGTGCTTGGTAGATGATGGCTTGTGTGTACTGTTTGATACGAAAACACCATTTTTACGAAGGTGTGAAGAGTTAATCTAGCTGTGTTTGCTTTTGCAAGAGAACTACAATGTTTTGATAATTGGGTGACAGGTTTTCTTATTTGTGTGTAGAGTTTTGCAAAAATAGCCAATAGTTACAAAAAATGTGCTTAAGCAATCAGAAAAAACTGTAACAGGGAAAGGGGGGCACAAAGAAATACATTTCTTTCTTATTCTCATTTAAAATGTCTCGCTTTTAACAAATAATTATCTGAATCTTACAACAAATGTTTTCATGTGATGTAAAATGTATAGAAATCCATTATTGTACATAGTAATTTTTTTCAGGGTCCCAACATAATTTCTTCAGATATAAGTACTGTATATGATGCCAGTATTTCCCACATTTTCTAGATACTGTACCAGTACTGTGTGTAAAATGCCATCAAAAAGTCAATTAAGTTTTATTCTTCTCACCTGTCTTTCTGTCTCCTTTCACTTTTTAAAGGTTGACATGCTAAAAAAAATATTTTGCCCTGCCATGCTGTTTATTGATGTGGTAAATAAATAGTTTATGAAAATATCACTAAATCTGTCATTTATTATTTTTAATATTCAGTAATGGTCATGTCTCACCTCTAGTCTTCTCTGTCTTAATTTCAGGTTTCCACCATATGTTGTAGATAGTTCAGGAGGTTAACTCGACCAAGGTTTCGGCTAAGTACTGTTTAGAATACCAGAACAGGGAGGATGGTGTAGGTTTAAGTTTATTAGATACATATATACCAACAAGACAGTGTACATCACTGTCACAACAGCGTTTGTTTTCATTCAAAGGCTTTATGGCTTTACCTGTAATACCGGTGGGCGGGTCTCTAGTCAAAATGCCCGGGCTGATTTTTTATCCCAGTCCAGCCCTGGTCCAAACCATCTCTAGAGAGGCTGATCATTTCTGATCCCGTCAAAAATCCCAGTATAAATTGTAGCATTAAGCACCACAGTAAGAGCAATTTGAGGATTTCTTTTTCTGCATTTGGAGCCTATTTATTTACAGAGATAATGAGCTGAAGAGAAACTTCACATTCTTCATGAGACACTAAAACGTCTGCAGACTTTCCAGGCAAAACATGAATAAAAAAGCATTTGTCCTCCACGTCTACCCAAACAATCTCCTCTGCTGTGCTTGTGTTTGTCCATCTGTCCAACCGATGTTTAAAAAAAACATGTTGGACACACTGGATAAGGCACATTTAGAGAACACATTTAAAACAAGACAACAAAATAGTTTTTCATGTTACTAAGATTAAGAACTGTATTTTATGTATGAGAGAAGAAGGAAACCTTTGGGTTTTCCTCTTTGAAGCCAAGTTTCTAAAGAAGCTTTGGAGCAACGATTTCAACCAGTTTTGTCCATTATTAAAAGAGATGTTTATTTGCCAATCATTCAACATCACCACTTGTTATAACTCTGCTGATTTTATTCCCTTTGTGTCCAGGCCGAGATTCCAGGTGTCTCCCTCAGCTCATTTACTCCAAATCAGAAGCATCAGATTTGTGGAGACGCTCTGCCTGCCAGACACAGCTCAGGGCAATGTCTGTCTATCCTCCACAATATACAGGCCTGTATCATTTAGTGTCTGTATTTAAATGTATAAATGATCGAGTGTGATCAAAGTTTTCACATGAAACATGACATTAAATATCAAACATTAAGTATTTAATTTTTGTTACATTTTAAAGACATTAAGTTTACAATCATATTTGATCAAGAAAATCAACAATCTTCACATTTCAGAAACTGGAACCAGCTTTAAATGTGACTAAAATAATGATAAAACAATCAATTCTCTAATCATTGACTAACTGATGAGTCACTGCAGCTCCAACATATTGTTGCATTTGACAACCCACTACAGCAACTACAGAATAAAACCACTAACCAGACTGATGACAGATTTCAAACATGCTGAATATGAAGAGTAGTATCATTTAAACTCACATGATTATCAGCCATAAGAACAAATTCAGATTTATATTGATGTAAGGTATATAAATGTAAGTACAGTTTGAATCAGTGCAATATTATTTTCACACATCAATGGACCACTGAACTTCTCAGCTTCTAAAATGTAAAGCCTCATTTAGAAACTACACAAGTACATATAATGGTCAGGGATCAACATGAACCTGTCTTCTCTATTTGACTTTAATCAACTCTGCAGTGACTCCATCTCCATGTGTAAGCCAAAGTCCAGCATAGAGCGGCTGAGTGAATGTGGTCTGGACTCTGTGGAGGAGAGTCATGGTTTCAGAGACGCTGTAGAAAGACCGAATACCTGCTCTGTGATCCAGGTACACTCCTACTCTGGAGGACCGAGGACCTGAGAGGTCAGTTAGAATATTGTTATGAAAAAATTTATAACTGTTTGTGTCACAATATAATGCCCAAGATTTCATATTGTATCCAAATAAACAATTATTTGAGCTCCCTGCTCTGCTGATATTCTTGTATGCGACTGCTACAAATACTCCTTCACCTCTCCACTCCACCTCCCAGTAACAACGTCCAGTCAGACTCTCTCTACTCAGGACCTGAGAATAGTCAGTGAATCTGTCTGGATGATCAGAATAAGACTGTTGTTGTTTCATTAATGTTACTTTTCTGTTCCCCTCAGATAATAACAGATGTGTGTTTGCTGTGTTTGGATCCAGTGTGATTTCATGTGAATATTTTAAGAATCCAGCTCTGGTCTTTGGCTCTGGTGACAGTAAAACATCCACTTCAGTGAGATGTTTGTCCATTCTTCTCTCAGAATGTCCTGTAGTTTATCTCTGGTCTCTGACACAGCTGCTGTCACATCCTCAAAGTACCTCAGAGGACGAATATTGATGCTGGATGAGTGTGTAGACTCACTGAGTGCTGACAGTGAGGGGTAGTTGTGTAGAAACTGGTTGTGATCCTCTGTGTGTGACAGCTGCTCCAGCTCGCCGTCTTTCCTCTTCAGCTCAGCGATCTTCTGCTCCAGCTTCTCCTGAAGCTCTTTGACTCGACTCACTTCAGTTTCCTGCTGGGATCTGACCTGCTGCTTCACATCAGAGCTTCTTTTCTGGATGAGACGGATCAGCTCAGTGAACATCTTCTCACTGTCCTCCACTGCTTTATCAGCAGAGCCATTGATGGCCTCCACCTCCTGTTGAAGCAGCTTCACATCTTTCTCTCGCTCCTGGATTCTCTGCTGGATGTTTAGTCGTCTCACCTCGAGCTCCTTCTGCTTCTCAGTCCTTTCTGCTGCAGCTGGGACTGTTTCATGGCCTTTATGTTCATCCACTGTGCAGAGATAACAGATACTCTGCTGATCAGTACGACAGAAAATCTTCATCACCTCATCATGACGAGAGCAGATGTTCTCCTGGAGCTTCTTGGAGGGCGCCACCAGCTTGTGTTTCTTTAATGGAGCTGCATCATAGTGAGGTTGGAGGTGTTTCTCACAGTAAGAAATTAAACAGACTAAACAGGACTTGATGGCTTTCCGTTTCCTCCCAGTGCAGCCATCACAGGCCACATCTTCAGGTCCAGCATAGCAGTGATCAGCTGGAGCAGCTTGGAGTCCAGTCTTCTTCAGCTGCTCCACTAAAGCTGCTAACATGATGTTTTTCTCCAGGACAGGCCTCGGTGTGAAAGTCTTCCTGCACTGAGGGCAGCTGTGGATTCCCTTCCTGTCCTCTTCATCCCAGAAACCTTGAATACAGTTCATACAGTAGCTGTGTCCACAGGCTGTAGCCACCGGATCCTTCAGTAGATCCAAACAGATGGAACAAGAGAAGGTTTCTCGGTCCAGCTGAACTCCTTTCTGTGCCATTTCTCCTCTCAGTGTCAGTGACTGTGTGAGTTTCTCTTCCTTATAACGGAAACTAGTCTGAGCTCTGATCTCAACATGTGTTTCTGCAGATAATGGAGCCTGTCAGCTCTTACACGTCACCACATGTTGGTTACACCAATCTTCAAAGTGCAGATCTGAAGGGGAGGGAACGAGGAAACATGTGGACAGAGAGGAGGTGCTGTGTTTAAGAGGAGGAAGAAGAGGGAGGGTTATCAGGCTGTGCTTCACTCCAGGAAGTGGAGCAGTTTGAGAGCGATACTGTGTGTTTAACCCTTTTTTATTTATTGCTCATCAGCTTGTTAACACTTTCTTCTTTAAAAATAAACTTCAGTTTAGAAATGTCAGAGTTCTCACTGAAGTTAACAAACAGTCCTTCAGTTTTGTTCAATGCAGGAGGATAATGATCCTAAACATACAGATAAGGCAGCCACTGACATGATGCTTATGTTGCATTTAAGTTTATGTTCATTTCAATTGTTTCTGTCCCTCAAACACCATCAAAGGTGAGAGGGTGCAGCAGGTGTCGTAGTTGGTATATGAGGCAGTAAACAAATTAAAGAGTTTTCAAACACATTCAGCTCCACAAAAATGTGATAAATGTTTGACAGGAAAAAAAAGAAACTCTGATCCTTCTTTAAAAGTATTTTTCTGTTACTATGGTCGAGTTGATCACACAAAATCATCTTGAGCAGGGACGTGGCTAAATACAGGTATGTGAGAACCAGTCAATATTAAGGTCTCCACTGACTGACTGCAGCATTGTTCATGTGACCTGGAGATACTGGATATCAGAACTTGGTGGTCTGTAACAGCAGCCCACTAGTATAGGTTTTACAGGAGGAAGCTGGACCTGTAACCACAGAACTTCCAGTCGGATCAACAGTCACAGCAAGAATCAGCATCTGCACATTTATCATCAAGAGCAGCAGGGGGCGCTGTTACACACAGAGGCAGGTTCTCTCCCAAATTTGTCCAGAACAAGAGCTGAGCAGCTTTTTCTGTGAGTCAAAGTATTTCTAACAAAATACAGCAGATCACAGAGCCTGTGTCAGCTCAGCTACCAGAATCAAACAGTGAAGCTGACCTGTGTAAGTCAGCAGGTCAGACAGTATGTTAATGAGGGGAAATCTACAAAGCAGTAATGAACTTTTCACAAACCACATTTAAAAATGGTACAAATCTATGATACGTCCATAAGTCTGCACAGTCTGAAACCTCCTCACATTTCAGCCCTCATTTCTCATCATATTGTAATCTACAGTTATTTATGGTTCAATGAGTTTTGCTTGGAGTTTCCAGCTTCTGAGAGAATTATTTACATCACTGAAGTATTTATGATTCCCCTGGTATAAAAAAGCTTCACAGTAAAATCTAATTTTTCTAACATTCACACTGAAACATGTTTATTATACTGCATGATGAACACAGCTGAACACGACGTCCCCAGAAACACGTTTTATTATCAGAAACAGACAAAAAGAATCAGCTTTCCTGACCTACAGTTTGATGCTTCAAAAGCACGAAGGACAAAAAATGTGAAGAATTGAAATGTAAGAAATCTGTCCTCTCCTCATCCTCCCCACCACCCTCAGGGTGACCTTCATTTTCTTTGCTCTCTTTACCTTCATCATCCTCTTCATCGTCTTCTTGCTCACTGTCTGCTGCACACACACACACACACACACACACACACACACACCTCTACATCAATGAAGGAAACAGCACAGATATGAGCCTCTTAACCTGCTCACAGTCTCATACTGTTTTTAACATCAGAGGTCAAACCAGGTCACCAAGGAGCGCCATGACAACTGTAACTAATACCAGAATAGGTCAAAGGTCAGAGTTGTTAAAGTAGTTAAACATATGAAATACTCAACAGTGTGTCAGAGAGAAGGGAGCAGCTATCAGTCTGAGTCACACACTGAGCAGTTTGGCAGCATTCATGGTTTTATTGACACAGTTATGATCAGTTTGAACTGTTGCAGCATTTTCACTCCTGCTCTGCATGTTGTGCAGTTACTGATGTGTTAAACCAGTGGTTCCCAAACTTTTTTTCCCAGGCCCCCCTTTTTTACAAGAAAAATGTTCGCGCCCCCCCCCCACCACCTAACACCCCCCCCCCCCCCCCCAAACACCCACATTTTGTTTACAAACTCCATTGCGGTTTATTTCACACCTCAAACATTTAGTAAACGATTAAGCAAATACAAGTAAACGGCAATAAATTACAGGTAGTAATAAAATATACTACTAACTCTTTTACGCTGCGTCCACACCTACACGGGTATTTTTGAAAACTCAGCTGTTTCTATGCGTTTGGGCTTTTCGTCAACACGTAAACGGCGTTGCGATTCACCGAAAACGGAGATTATTTAAAACTCCTTTATTGCGTTTACGTGTGGACGAGGAATACAGAGTTCGTCACGCAACGTCAAGGGTATGTGCCTCTTTTCACGTCACGCTGTGCGCCACGTTATTGTTTACATGAGATGAATTGCAGAATCGCAGATAGAGACAAAATACTGTTTCTGTTAATCTGATTATCTTCAGGTTTTACACGCTTACACAGGCAGTTACTGTCCCTCCATTTAGAAAGGCAGAGGCGTCATGGTGTAATTATTTTACGTGTAGTTGTTTTTTTTCCTGTGTAATAATATTCAACATTGCTATCAATACATTTTTCAAAAAATGTCTCTCTGTGCAAAATGGGTTTAAACACATAAACAGCTGTGGGATACTGTTTGTCCGTGATTTGAACCAGGGAACAAATTACGGCAGGATCAGCCTGATATTATTTGTATCCCACTGTAACTTTACTGCATAAAGAGCTAACATGTCCAAAATGTCAGGAGCAGAGATGGGCAGTAACGCGTTACTTGTAACGCGTTACTGTAATCTGATTACTTTTTTCAAGTAACGAGTAATGTAAGGGATTACTATTGCAAAAACGGTAATTAGATTACCGTTACTTTCACGTAGGAACGCTGCGTTACTGCGTTACTAAAACCGTGATTTTTTGCCAGAATGTCTCATGACAGTGACGTAAGCGAGTGCGACGTTCTTGACAACAGCTGTGTGCAGATCATAATATATCAAGTGCGGGAGAGAGTGTAGCATGCAGCGTTTAAAGCGTGGAAGTACTGACCTTACTTTGAGTTTGATTCCATAAAAAGTGACAAAAACATTAGTGTCCGTTGTGCGTGGGAAGAAAACTTCTTTTTACAGCGAAAAAAACTCCCTAAACTTCCAAGCAAGCGTCGAGTGCGCTACGACATAATGTGAAACTCACAGAGAAACTCGCGGATTCTTCCACTGACCGCTGCGGCACACCTGCACCAGGGTAAACCTCCGCCTACCCCCGTCCTGCTTTACAGGTGAAAATAGAGCAACAGGACTGCTAGTCTTTGATTTTATTTATTTTCTGCTGTGTTTTACTTTCATCTATTTGAAAGAGTGAGTGTAAATACAAAAAAATATTTTATTTTATGTGCTGGAATGTGCAGAAAATAGGTTTAATTGTTAAACAAATTTCTTCCAGTCAGAGAATGTTGCATATAATTAAGTTTTTGCTTGATGCATAATGTTAAAAGATTTAAAGTTTAAAGTTTTAAAAAGAGACGTTTCCATTTGATTACATTTTGTATGATGGATTATGCAGAAAAAGTAGAATTGGGCTGAAAGATCTATCGCTTTATCACCTATTCAGGTTGTAAATCGTCTTTTTAAAAAGTAACTAAGTAACTAAGTAACTAATTACTTTTGAAAATAAGTAATCAGTAAAGTAACGGGATTACTTTTTCGGGGAAGTAATCAGTAATTAGTAACTGATTACTTTTTTCAAGTAACTTGACCAACACTGGTCAGGAGTAGTTAGTTATTACAAGAAGTGTTTGTGAACTAAAAATCAAGAATGTGGGATACTGTTTGTCCGTGATTTGGAGAGCCCAGCGTGTGCTCCCGACGCAGGGAAACTAATTCTGCAGGGGAGACCTACCTTGGCACTTGTGCAGGTGAAGCCAAAGGGAAGATATGCTTCACCATATTTTCCTGTCTTTGGCTTGGAAGGAAGTTGGTTTGGAAACATATTTGGCGATGCTTCATCTCCTGCTTTGCGTTTATGTGGGAGCCCCGTCAAAAACCTGTCCACAGTGTCCAAGCGCTCTTTTTTTTTTTTTCTCTTTTCATACCGCGCCCCCCTGCAATGGCTCTGCGCCCCCCTAGGGGCGGGCCCCACACTTTGGGAACCTCTGTGTTAAACTGTGTGTGTGCAGGCTGTGGCTCTGTTTCACTTCCACAGTTCAACTACAGAGGGCGCTAAAAAAGTGTCCAGGTCATGTTAGTCTTAAATGCTTGAAAAGAAGTTCAGTTTCCTTCTTTTTAAGAAATCCAGGCTGAACTTCATTACAACAATTAAAGCGTCTACCAATGAGAGTTCAGGATACTGTGATTGATCTACGACGGGGTGGTAAATACATCAGAGGGTGACCTCAACTGTTTTTATGTCTAGTTAACAGAAAGAGTAGGATTATAAGCCATGTTTGTTCAGCAGCAGCTTTATATTAAAGGTTGTAGCTTTAGTATTTTAGCTTTTATATAAATCCCTGTTTCACCCCCTGCTATGTGCCTATTGTGAAGAGGGAAGCTGTGACCACTAGAGGTATAGTAGTAGGTGGTCGGAGGAGGCTTTAGTGGAACTACAGGGTTGTTTTGAGGTGACAGACTGGGAGACACTCTGTGAGCCTCACGGTGAGGACACCAGTGGGCTTACTGAGTGTGTCACTCACTACATAACCTTCTGCACCAGCTCCATTGTCCCAGCACGAACATTATTTGTTACCCAACTAACAAGCCGTGGGTGACTAAGGGCATCAAAGCTCTCCTCAATAACAAGAAGAGAGCGTTCAGAGCGGGCAATAGAGAGGAGGCTAGAATGGTTCAGGTGTTACTGAAGGGCAAGATCAGCATGAGAGAGTTGTGGCATGAAGACAACCACTGGATTCAAGCCATCCAACAACAGAGGAGCTGGGGGCAGTGAGTACAGAGTGAGATACTTGAATGTGCTTTTCAACAGATTCGACACTGCAGTGAATGCTCACCCCCCTACTGACTTACCTGTAGCCAGCCTGCAATCCACAACCATGCCACTCTCTCTCCCTCCCTCACCACATTGCACCATTGCCGCCTCTCCTCCAACATTCACTTCCACTCGTGACCAGATTCAAAGACAAAGGAGAAGACTCCAGTCACGCAAGTCTGCTGGACCAGACCAGATGAGTCCTGTGTCCTCAAGGCCTGTCCCACCCAGCTTTGTGGAGTCTTTTATAAATTGTTCATGTTGAGTTTGCCATCTTCAGAAGTTTTATGATGACTCTGCAGTGGTTGGATGTATCAGTGTGTCATGGTCCGGGTGAGTGCAGGTTTTTCCATAGAGCCGGTGGTTCCACCTCTGGGCGGAGTCATTGCATTACAGCCTGCAGTCCACACCTGTTGACAATTAAGCTGCCAATACTTAAGACCAGCGTCACCAGATCTTCAACTAACCTCTGTTAGTGTAGGCCGACACAGCTCTTGTGATCTTGTTCACAGTGATATTATCTGCTCACTTGGTGTTTCTCTGCCTGTAGTCATCCACCTGATCCCGATGCTCAAACTCTGACAATACTCACCTTCATTTGGACGCCAGTTTTCTCTGCAGCTCTTCCTCCACAGCTCCTGCTCACTTCTCCTCCCTGCTACAGTTACCGGATACCACAGATCATCATCGGCTGGAACCATCACCGCCTCACTCGGACCACTTACCCCTCCCATGCCAGTCCTCCACCTACAATAAGTAACACAGTTCTTGTCCATATTTGCTCTTTCCTGACCTGCAGAAAAACACCTTCTGAACTTTATCTCCTCTCGTTACAGTGACTCAAAAGACTCCTGGTTTCGTTCCCCCGGCCTGACTTCCCTTTCCCCATGTCACAGAATTCATATGTATATAGTTTCCTAGTACTTCATGTTTGTTGTACAGTTCACGTTTGCTACATTATTCCTTAGAATCTCACGTACATCATGGTTCACAGTTCATAGTCACATCATAGCTGTAATTCTCTGTTTGTAAATAACGTCTTGTTACCATGTTTACCAGTGACTCTGTTTGTTTCTGCAATGGAGTTCGTTTGTCTGGTTTGGCCTCTGGCTGTGACACAGTGACGGTGATGAGGCTGAATACTGGGCTGTTCTGTCACATGGTGCAAGCAGAATCACCTGCAGCTCAACATAACAAAGACCAAAGTGATGATGGGTGTGAGGCAGAAGGATTTGGGGAAAAATACATTACTTGTATCTAACTCAGAGGAGCAAGAAACATAAAGGGAATTCCTTTTCTTAAGTGTCAGGTCATTTCAAACGCTACATTTCTATCACCTCAACAAACATCAGCAAACACACAAACTGTATGTTTGCAGTTTGTCGCACAGTGTCCCACAGCTAAAGGTCCAGCTGTATGGTGCCGTCTCCACACACCTACTATTATTTATTTCTAATTTCAAAGTTGCACATTAGAGCTGTGAAACTTTAAACTGCACATGTTTAAACGATACTGGTTACTCCCTGTATTCAGCTCTGACGCTCACCCACAGACTGAAAAGGAGACGAGGAAATGACTTTAGTTTGTCGACAGATCAGAGTGGAAACAGTTTTATTGGTTGAACAGAAGTTCTTGGTGATAAATAGCCTGTAAATGCTGCTCCTGCTTCTCCTGCATAAAGTTCCAGCATTGCTACATTTCAAACACCCACACCTGTCTGCTCCCATCTTCCCACACATATACTGGGAAACTGTGGGAACCATCTGTACATTTTCATACTTGATCCCTGATATAAACTGGGGGTGACACACAACAAATAAACACAACAAATAAATGGATCTGGCTGTATGGGTACTTAATGATCAAGCTGGCAGTAATGTTGTGGTGTTTAGTAGACAGGAGGGTGGGGAGTGTAAGAGGAAATGACACACAGGACATGGTTTGAGGTAGATTCATACCCAGGCCCTGCAGTGAGGACTATAGCCTTCAGTACATTGGTCATCTGCTCAGCCATGTTAACTATAACAACACTATAAATTCAGTCTGACAGTGAGTTAGTGAGAGTTAGTTACAGTGAGTCAAACCCACTCCCTCCTCCAACTATGACGGCCTAGACAGAGACTTTATGCAAGCTTCTTTGAAGTTGGCAGACAGTGAAGGTGAAGGTGAGCATAACTGAGTTCTAGCGACTCGTTCTTACTTTAATAACTGGTAAATTTCACTGAAGTTCAAAACAACTCTCAAACCTCCAGGAAGGAGACAACAGAAGTATTTATTTTTACCTTCAGTGTAATTTCTTCCTTTGCCTAAGCTGGTGAAAGGTTGTTGTTGTTGTTGTTGTTGTTGTTGTTGTTGCTTTCAATTTGTAAGATTCCTGCATGAAATGATTTAATCAAATTTTTTTAATTTTATATTTTTAATTTTATATTTATATTTTATGTTGATTTCTAAACAAATTAATTATTATGCCTCTTTATTCCTAAGAAAACAGTCAGCTTTGAGATGTGGTGTTTTTTTGTTTTAGATAGCAGAGTGCAGAAAGGAGACAGGAGGGTGATAAGAGTGTGAGGGGATATGACACAGGAAATGATCTGAGGTAGAATCAGACCCAGGCCCTGCAGTGACGACTCTAATTTTATCCATCTGTTAAGCTGCTGAGATGTTGTTGTTGTTGTTGTTGCTTATAAATTTAGTTTGTAAGATTTCTGCATGGGATGATTTGATCAGATATTTTTAGTTTTATATCAACTCTACGATTTATTTTGAGTATTTAATATTAAATAATTTCAGAATGCAACATCAACAAGTGATGGTGATTTATAAGTAAATAAATAAATATTCCTCTTTATTCCTTAAGCCAAACACGATATTCAGATGAGAATAAAATGCCAGAAACGTTTTATAACCTGGAGAAAAAAAAATCTATCTGCTTCATGTGTTGCTGTCAGAGGTTGAACCAGCTGTCGTCAAGTTTTCAAAGTCAAATTTGGTCTGAAACTTTTTTCATTCACACTTACGGCATCAGGGAAACTTCACAGTACTGATCTACATCATTGTGTGATGGATGCATCTAAAAAAGTTAAAGGAAGTGATAAAAAGGAAACAACTCATTCAGTAACTTGAGTTTTCTGATGATCTGACAGAGTGAAGAGTCAGACGCTGTTCTTCTGAAGTTTCACAACTTTTCTGCATCAGGATTAAAGTCAGAATGAAAATCCTCCATTTTCTCTTCTTCTGCTTCTTGTCAGGTGAGGACTGATGATCGTAATGTTGCTCTTTAACTATAATATTAACTCAAAACATACTCAACTTTATAAAACACCTTATTAAATACATATATTTACTAGAGCTGGATGTCTCGAGACCGGTCTTGGTCTCAAGACAACTTTTACGTGGTCTTGGTCTTGCTGTCTCAGATCAACATAGTGGTCGGGAGATTTGGAGTCAACAGTGTCCATGACACACAACATAACGTTCGATAATGTGTCATGCGCAAAAGCATCAGCTCTAAGAGCCGTGCTTAGAGAGTGCTTTATAGTGAATCAGAAGAGTCGACTCCCATTGAGCGAGAGCCGGCTCCTCGCTTAATTTCCTTTCGCTGCTCAGCTCTCACACAGTGGCTCAGCTGTGCTCCAATCCATCTATATTGTGGCCAATCACATGCGAGGATATAGGATAATATCATTATGTGAAAAACAGAGGGTGACGGATGCGACAGTCGAGAGGAGCGTGCGTCTGTCCTCTCAGTAAGTGAGTGAGACAGTAGACAGCAGTGAGGAGGGCTGTGCGAAAGCAAAAACCCGTAAACGAAGCAGCATCTGGCTGCAGTTTAAAGACTTTTTTGTCTCAGTCTGTCTTGGTCTCGATACACTCTGGTTTTAGTCTTGGTTTAGGCGATCTTGACTACAAGTCTAATATTTACATACACTAAATAATGTTGTGATTATCCATATTGTTTTAACTTTATTGTTTTAAATTTTAAATTATTATTTTTCATCTGACAGGTCCAGCTGGGCTCGTCAAGGCAAAACATAATATTTGGTCTGCAGCTGAAGGACTAAATGCTACACTTAACTGCAACTTACCTTTGTCTGGAACCACAAAGTTCTTCTGTAAGGAAAAATGTGAGCGAGATGAAGATATCCTCATTAAAACAGATGGAAGCACAGCTCAGAGTGGGAGATACAGCATGAAGTATAAAAATGGAGCTTCAGGAAGAGGAATTGTGTTTTTGACCTTCTCACAAATGATCAAGTCTGACTCAGGAATGTACAGGTGTGCTTTGGGAAGACCTTCTGCTCCAGATTCATACTCAGACTTCGAGATGAGAGTTTCAAAGGGTGAGTTTTTACTAAAGGTCACTGAAATTGAAAATGTGGAGACCCCAAGGTCTAATTTAGTAATGTGGACAAGGGCGTAGATTTGGTTTTGGCATTGGTGGGGACGGATGATTCAACCGCCGAACCCGGTTTCTTTTTTTCCCCTTTTTGTCTTTGCTTCTTGATAAAAAGGAGAATATACTTGCCTACATATGCTATTCTACTTGCTTTTAAACCATTTAAAATTACAATTCATAGTTTTATATGCAGTGTTGGGACTAACGCGTTATTAAGTAACGCGTTACAGTAACTACATTATTATTGTGGTAACGAGCACGGTAACTAGTTATTATGCCAAAACCAGGAACGCGTTACTCGTTACTGGGATTTAGATAGGCTCGTTATTCGTTACTTTGTGTGGTGGATATCGCGGAGCTTCCACAGATTCAGTAACATTAGCAAGTGGTGGAGGCCAGCAGGTGGATGAAGGAAAAGGGAGAGAGAGGAGAGACCTGAAGCGGCCGCCGGTCCGAGTGTCAGGTGAACTGAACTTCAGGTAAGAAGTTATGACCTGCAGTCTATCTGGGTCAGATATAAACCAAGTTTAGGTGGAGTTTATTTTCGTTATGCTGACTTTTTCGTACTGCATGCTAGCTAGCATGACGGAGTTTCTATACAGCTGGGTGGGTGCTATGTTACTGATGTTGAACTTGATTTTGTTCATGCACAGCTGCCTCTTCTTCTCTCATTCTCTCCTCTCCTGTTTCTACTTCAATCATAAAGCTGATCGGCTTTTCTCTCTTGTTTATTTATCGCCCACTTTGCGCCAGAACGAGGAAACCAGCGCTAAACAACAGCAGCACATTTAAGCTTGATCAGCTGTTGTTAGAATTAATTTAATATTAATTTCTAGTATCAGCTGACGTTTGCTGGAGCCACAGCTGTGAAAGCTGCTGCTCATGATATCGGTTTGGTTATCTGGTGAGAGGGAAACATGAAGATGAGACCAGGATATGTCCTTACTGAATCATCAGAGCTGAACAGGTGATGGAGAAACAGGTTTACCTTTTAGGTGACATGAATGAGTTGAAGGGAAGTTATGAACTGTTTCTGAGAGACAAATAACACCAGGATCCTTTTCTACGTAGCTGACAGCTGGTAACTGTGCAGGGGCGGGTCTAGCAAAGTTATGCCAGGGGGCCATGTAGGGCATTAACGGGGAAAGGGGGGCACAAAGAAATACTTTTCTTTCTTATTCTCATTTAAAATGTCTAGCTTTAAAAAAAATAATTATCTGAGTCTTACAACAAACAATTGATAGATTGATACATATATACCATCAGAACAGTGTACCTCAGCGCTCCCCAACCCCCGGGCCTCGGACCGGTACCGGTCCGTGAGTCGTTTGGTACCAGGCCGCGAGAGTTGAGGCTCGGGTGTGAAATGTATTGTTTTCAGGGTTTTTATCGGTTTTCAGCGTTATTTTGTTATCGTTTTTATCGTTAACTCGGTTTTCCTGGGTCTTTTCACGTGTGTTATGAATAAATCTTCTTTTTTTCGGTACCGGTACTAGTTTTATTTTGTTGTATTTATCCGCGACACCTTAAAGGCCGGTCCGTGAAAATATTGTCGGGCATAAACCGGTCCGTGGCGCAAAAAAGGTTGGGGACCGCTGGTGTACATCACTGTCACAACAGTGTTTATTTTCATTCAAAGGCTTTATGATTTTTCCTATAATGGTGGGCTGGTCTCTAGTCAAATTCCCCGGGATGATTTTTCTTGTCCCAGTCCAGCTCTGTATGCAGCTCATCTGCAGTCTGGTGTTACCTACATCTTCCTATTCAGAAGGCAGAATTTCCGAGTTCTGAGTACAATCGAAAGCACCACGACTGCAGTTTTTGTGTTGGATGTAAAAAGCAGGCTAGAATCATGGCGGCGGTCAACGACGGTCCAGGCGTGGGATTTCTCTCGTGGAAATATGCACATTATTTTTTCCTTTCTATTGGTAGGTGGCACAGTGCACTTGTGGCAAGTAAGCAAGCTAGAAGACTGGAACTCTCGCTGGGTATCCAGTTACGGAAGCAACACATTAACAAGAGAAGTTACTTTCCCTAGTAACTAGTTACTCTGAAAGTAACGAGTAACTTGAAGTAACTGAGTTACTTTTGGTGGAAGTAACTAGTAATGTAACTAAGTTACTAATATAAAGTAACTTATCCAACACTGTTTATATGTGAATTATATAATGTTAAATTAATATTAAACAAATGACTGAAGTATTTTAGACTTTAGTTTACTTCAGCCATATTCCATATAAATCAGGTATCATACAAAAAATAAAAATAGCTTCAAATACAGTCATGACAATAAAAGAATATGACTTTAAGGACTTAACAGCATTACTTCAGTTATAGTACACCAACATCTCTGATACATTAGCACTAAGGGAACACTGAATGACCTGGTGGTTTTTGTCCATAAAACTACTCATCTAAGATGACCACAAAGTAAAAGATCTCTCAGCAAAATGATGCAACATTTTAGGCACTATTGCCCCGATCAACTCAGTGACCTGGGATTTTTTATTCTAAATGTGAACTACTGTTACAGCAACACACATGGACTACTGGTGCCTCACACAACAACTCAATGTCCACTATGTGAAGGAGCCAAACACATGCCTTCTCCTCTCGTTAACTGAGATAAACTACTGGCATATTGGTTTTACATCTGTACTGTCCAGTCTGTCCTGGTGGACATGGCATACAGCAGCATTTTTTAATCTCATTTGAGTCATTGTTGACCTTAGCCATGTTTTTAGTCTTGTGAGAGCACTGAAGCTTCTTTCAGCCTCAGTACATGCGTTTTATCCTCAGATTAAAATTATTATTCTGTGCTTGATGTGCCTCACCTTTGACCCTGGCTCTTCCCCTCTGACTGCACTAGGACATATTGCTACCTAATAAAATAACACATTGATTTGTGTCATATAAAAAGTGAGACATGTCAATTCAGATTCTTTGTCAAATATACACTAATGAATCAATTTACATCAGCAGCCTAACAATTGTCATGATAATAAATACTAGTTAATCTATAGCACCAAATCATCAGTCAGACACCTGTGACCTCGCCTCTTCACCTCTGTCTGAGTTACAACATGGCAGAGCTGCCTCTGACTCTAAATAACAGCGAGACACTCCAAATACATGCAGTCACACATGTGCTTCAAATACAGTAATGAACCATCAAGTCATCATCCAATTTCACCTGTGATCTTGTGTCACCGTTACTCTCTGAGCTTTGTGTTGGTTCTTCTGTCACCTGACAAATAGGACATACATGACAATAAGAATAAAATGTGTAGCTGCTTCAGTGTTTCTGTCACTTTGTGCAGATCTTGACTCGTCAGTAATGTTTGTAGGGTGAGTGCATTTTTAAAACAATTTGTGCAAACTGCACTACAAGGTGGAATATTTGCAAAATCCTGACTACCTCATGATATTTTGTCTCAAAAACTAACCCTATGAATATGTCAGTGCCATTAGGATGAAATTATTGTGTCACCAACATTTTAACGTTAGACAAATAATTTTAACAGCCTCTGTAAACTAATATCCTGGCTTGCTCGAGGCTCAGTTTTCTCTGACAGGTTCAATCAAAATTAGAAATCCTACTCTGGGACTGAGATAACTAATAGTGCTGCCTGTCGTGCAGTTAGTTTCCAAAACACGTTATTCATGGTTACATACACTTTTAGACTGATGTGGGCCAAAGCCTAGCATAGCCTGTAACGTTATTATGACGGACACATTTTATGAGTTAATTTGGCTTTAAGTGACTTACAGGTTTCTTTGAAAAATACTTTCTTATATCCAGGTTCTTCCTTTTTGCTGCCGTCCTCCTCTCCTCCTTGCAGGTCCTCGCAGCGCAGGCTTGGTGCTGCTAAAACTAAACAGAGCTCCCTGAAAGGCACAGCCAATCACATTGGCCTATTTGTCACATGAGGTAGGACTCCAGTAGAGAACATAATTTAACTCTTTCTGCACCGCTGGGTGAATGAGACGTTGACAGATCGTTTTTTTCACTTTCTATCGGGTTTGATTTTCTTTACTAGAAGAGATCAAATTATTGGTGGGGACATGTCCCTTCTGTCCATGCCAAATCTACGCCCTTGAATGTGGACCACTTTTAGATCAACCTGTTTAATCAATACATACAAGCACATTTTACCTGTTATTCCATGTCCATATTATATGGCATGTTACAACTGTACTAAGATAACGTTTTACCATCTCAGTGTAAAGCCTACAACAATATTCAATGATTTATTAATTCATATTTAGGCTCTGCTAAAACTAATTCAGTTTTACACCACCTCCAACTATCAAAGTCTAAAGCAAAATCTTGCTTTTATTCAGATTTTCTTTTCTCTATAACTGATTTTGAGCATCAGTATCATGGTTTATATCATGATTTAAATAGATAAAATCTACTAATTTAATTCCTACGATGGAGAGTAACAGAAGAAATGTTTGACCTAAAAAGTTGATGATCTTCCAAGAGTCTCATCATGCTAAAATGAAGTTACTCACCTTTTTTATATACCAGGCTCATCTTCTAGCTCTGAGTTCTGAGAAATGCCTCAAAAAATAAGACAAATGAAAAAAACAAAAAAAAAAATTTGTGCTCACACCAGTGAACTTCAAGGGTCTCTAACGCCGCCCTTCAAGTTCATAGTATGAATGTAACATTTTGCATGGCTTCATTAAATATGGTGCAACAAAAAAGTTTTGATTTTCAGAGGATCAGGTAAGAATGTGTTCTTCAGATTTTTCTGATTTATTATGAAATGATAACTGTGCTTATTTGATCCATGAAATATAATCATAATGTAACAGTGTAAAAAATGACCCGACATACTAGTATGTTTTATGCTTGTAGGGTGCTCATTGAAGTGCCACACACATGTGGCTGTACGTTTCGGCACATAGTTCACCAACATTTCAGTAAGTCATAAGCACACAAACTCTCTCTCTCAGGTCTCCGCCTTCACTATATATATATGGTTAATCCTTGTGTCAAAAATGACCCGTAGGTGAATGGCAAACAAGTATATGGGAATCCCGAGGACAACACAAGGTTAAATCACCGCCACCAGTCCCTCCCCCTTGAGCTCACTGCCCCACTCCTCCCCTGCAGCTGAGCCAGGGACCACACCTCCCCCACAAACTGGTTCAGTTCAGACTAATTACTGTTCTTCTATTTCACAGATCTAGATAAAAACGTTGGTTTTTATCGCACACAAACTGAGGGCGAAAAGATCACATTGGTATTTTCCAACAACACGTATGGACACAGGAAGTTCTTTTGTAAGAATCAGTGTAAGAATGAAGGGGAGATCCTCATTGACACAACTAATAACAAATCTGCGAGTGGCAGATACAGCATTGAATACAGACCAAGATCCATGTATGGACTGTATGCAACCATCATACAGCTGACCAAGTCAGACACAGGACGATACAGGTGTGGTTATGGAAACCCTCTGTCTCCAGATTTATACAGCAGTGTAAATGTTCTCGTCATTGATGGTAAGTATCTTTTCAGAATAGTAAAAACTTTTTTCATATTTCATGTAGCTTAAAATACTACTAATAATAGATAATCACAACTCAGAAAGTAAGGTAAACAAAATTAGAACAACAACAAATAAAAACATGAAACTTTTGGTGATTTGAGGTGAGATTGTTGTTACTGCCAGAGATCAGCTGATGTTTGAGACATCATTAAATATTTCTAACATCAAAAACAGGACAAATAATGTCCATACTTTTCTGGATGTCCGATCTCAGAGTATTAATTTCCTGTTGTGCTGATAAATTTATTCCTGTTTATTCACAAATATAAACCATATTTGTTATGATGCTTTTAAAAATATACAGATATTTAAATATAGTAAGTTTCACAGTCATAATGTGCACTGAGGATTTTTAATCAGAGCACATATTATATATGAAACATCATTTTTTATATTATTAAAAGTTTTTTAACAATTTGAAATCTAAGGTTATGTGTGTTTAAGAAGTGTGTGCTCTACTTTGAATCATTTTTTAAAGTTGTGATTGTGGAGCTAAAATTGAGGGGAAAACATCATCATCATCATCTTTCACTAAAGCTGAGTGTTTCTACTCATACAGGTGAAAACATATGTAGTGTGCAGGATATGAGATTCCCCAGTCTAATGTGTAAAAGAGTATTAGCTTATCCATCAGCTGATCTGATGAGACTGAACGTGACTTTGTGGTTTATCTGAAAAAGTAATAATGATGTAAAGAACAGGAAAGCAGGCAGCTGAGTGATTACAGATCTTCCCTATTGAACTTACACATAAGCTTCATGTTAATGCTGCATTTAGTGAATGTGAGAGTGAATGAATAATGGCATTGTAAAGCGCTTTGGGTGCCTTGAAAAGCGCTATATGAAATCCAATCCATTATTATTATATTTTTGTGTTTGTTGTTCACAGATTCAAACCCACCTGCTTCCACACCACAAACAGCAACACAGAGTGAAAGTGTCACTGCAGGAGTCTCTACACATGGTCCTGACTCCTCCTGGCTTCTGGTTGTGCGTGCGTCCTTGGATGGTGTTTTGCTGATGGCTGTTTTCCTCATGCTCTTCTACATTAGTAAGACAAGGAGGAACTTTGGACTGAACACCAGAGAAAATGACACAAACATGGAGGTGAGTTTGTGTCACTTGTTTTCTGTCTGTTGTTGCAGGTTTCAGTGAGTGTTGTTGATTCATGCTGTCAGTTTGACTTTCTCAGTGAAATGTAGTGAAAAGAGGTGATGTTACCTGTTATTAAAGTTTCCTTAATAATACCATCTTCACCAGCAGAGGGAAGTGAAGACAAAGTGAACAATATTTAGACCAGACAGAAATATTTTCTATAATTATGTAGATATAAAACCATACAACATATTTTATGGTCCTTTAAGGTTATTCCACAGCATCATAATTTCATGATGTCATATCTAAAAGTGTGAAAGCACCTTTAGTTCTGTTTCCTGACACTGCAGCACATGTAAGCTGCTCTGAAGCAAATCTGTTGAACTTCTTATGATATTTATAATGTTACATGTTTTTGTTTGTTTGTTTCTCTGGAATAAACTTTGTGCTTCTTATTGTGTGGATGCCCTAAAGGGCTTCCACACTATTGTTTTCCTGTTTCTCTTTCTTCTTTATTGTGTGGATGCCCTAAAGGGCTTCCACACTATTGTTTTCCTGTTTCTCTTTCTTCTTTATTATTATTCCCCTAGTTGCTTCCGTACACTTTTTGGCACTTATCTACTCCCTCAGTTTTCAGCCGATTTTCTCCGTTCAAACTCTAAACTGTTCTGCTCTTTCTGCTAATGCCGGCTATGACTTTTGGTGTTTATTACTGTTATACTTTTTAAAATATTACACTTTTTTCCTTTAATTTGTCCCATTGAAATGAATGGGAAACTTCCACAATTCTGCTAAAACTTGCTTGTTTTTGAAACTTAACTACTTTGTCATACTTTCACCTAGAAACTCCATTCAAACTTTAAAATGTTCTCAGACTATTGGGCTATTCCTGAATGATTCAGCTTTTTCAGATCTTCTACCGTTTTAATTTTATACCTCTTTAAGTTTTCAGTTGCAAAATTGTGATTTTTCAGAAAATACATGCGTTGCTATGGTTGCTATGCAATTAAGTCAGAGTGAGTGCTGGTCCGTTCTGAATTTTCTCTTCATGTCTAAACAACTTCTTGCTACTGACTCAATTTCCACTCAACCCCCACAAATTATACATCAAAACGTAGGTATTTTTGCTGGCTTTCAGACAATGTCACTATCTTTATTGTGAGATTTACCGTTTTTTTGCAATTTGCCTCGGAGTGACACAAGGTCTCAATACTCCCCATTCAAAGTCTATGGGGAGGTTTTGAAATTCAGAGCTGAAATTCTGTAACGGGAGGCATTTTAAAATCGCCATATCTCTTGAACAAAGCAAAGTTAGGACATGAGGCTTGTGCCAATATATCTTCAGACACTGCTGACACTCACAGTGGAAGCAGTTTTTACAATTATCTTACCGTTGAGCAATGAATTACGTTTGTTTGAGGGGTGGAAATCTGTCCTTCTCTCAGTCTTCAAACTCTGGAAATGAAGCCGTTTCTTCTCTCGTCATATCTCCGCGGCGGAGGTAGAACGAGCTATGAAAATCGCAGTCAAAATACACCAAAGTCCGCTGATTCACCCAGTACAAGAATTATGCTGCTAGCCCTCCTAGTTTTTGAGTTACACGACGTTTTGTAACTCCAAAAAACGGCGTTTTTCGCCTCTCACCGCGATCTATTTTCTGACTGCCCAAGTATCTGTCTTTCAGACCGCCGCCCCCTTTCCAGGTGGCGCAATCAGTAATGACACGGCTCTGCAGCTCAAAGGTCGTGGGTTCAATCCCACCTTGGTCCACGTTTTTTTTTTTCACTACAAATTGATACACTATCACAGACCTGTAATTTATATTGCTAATTTATTACAATTCTGCAAAGTTTTATGATTTTAGCAGCTTTTCTAATATGGACCTCAGATTCTTGTCAACACCACATGGCAGAAATACATATAAGTAAACAGCCTGATGAAGCAGACAGAAGCAGTACCTCTGATTGGTGAATTTGAGCAGAACCAGGTTGTTCTGCCTCTTTTCAGCAGAAATTCTGCTCATTCACCTCTTTTCAGCGCAATGTTCTGCTTCTTTCCCTCTTTTCTGCAGAAATTCTGCTGATTTACCTCTTTTCTGCAAAATTTTCAGCCCTTTTACCTCTTATGAGCACAATTCTCAGCAGCTTCTGCTCATTTCACCATAATTGTCAGTCTCTCCATCTCCTTCCTTGTGAGAGTCAGTTTGGCACAGTGAGATGAGTAGCCGCCTTGAGCCCAGGAGGGCTAGGTTTGAAACATAGACTGTCTGCAGCATAACAGTATATCTGTTATGTTATAGTATTACTACTAAGTCACAGTATTTCTGCCAATTCGTAGTATTTGTACTAAATCATACTACTCGTGCCAAATCATAGTATTTGTTGCAAATCATAGTATTCAAACCAAAATATAGTATTTGTACCAAAGCATTGTATTTGTATGAAGTACCGTATTTCTGCCAAATCATAGAATTACTGCAATTTCATAGTATTTTGAGGAATCCCTTTTGTGATAGGATTACTTCTAAGTCATAGTATTTCTGCTTTGTCATAGTATTTGTACTAAAACGTAGCATTTCTGCCAAATCATAGTATTACTGCTATCTCATAGTATTTGAGTGAAATTACAGTGTTTCTGCAAAAACATTGTATTTCTGCTAAATCATAGTATTTCTGTTATCTTAGAGTACTTGTACTCAATTATAGTATTTGTGCCAAAGTTTAGTATTTCTGCCAAATCATATTTATGTGAATTTGTACACTGTAATATCGCTGTATTACGTAGTGGCTAAGTAGGAGGCTGACTGTTACTAAGTGCATCAGTGTACATAGGTCATCTCTTGTGTTGGAGTGCCCTCTTGTGACGCCTTTTGGGTAGTGCCTTAGTAAATGTGAACACTGCAAGAAGTGGTATCAGACTGGTTTGTAGTGGAGGAATTTGTTGCCAGTTTCTTTAATCTTTAATCCGTATTCATGTTGTAATGTATACCCTGTTCTCAATCATAGAAACCATACCATATCACCCCTCCACATCCTCCTACTATATGCCATATCTCCCTGTAACATCCATCTGACTGCCAATAAACTCCACCTGTGGTAATCTAATCCCTGGATGCCAGCCTCTCCTTCTGACCGAGGATAGCTACTATTGCAGCACCACCCAGCATTAAACTGACGTACACCATTCTGTACAGTGCTAAATCATAGTGTTTGTGCCAAACAATAGCATTCACCCAAATAATAGTATTTCTGCTATGTTATATTATTACTGCTCATAGTATTTCTGCCAAATCATGGTATTTGTTCCAAAGCATAGTATTTCTTCCAAAGCATAGTTTTTCTTCCAAATCATAGTATAACTGCAAAATAAAAGTTTTTGAGCCAAAACATATTTTTTGTGCTAAAACATAGTATTTGTGCCAAATCATAGTATTTCTGCTAAATCCTAGTAATTTTGCTCAATGATAGAATTTCTGAATTTATGCTGTAGTACTTTTTGCTAGATTATAGTATTTCTTCTAAGTCAAAGTATTTCATGTAAATCATAGTATTTCTACCAAGTCCCAGTGTTTCTGCTAAATCATAAATCATACATAAATCAATGTTTCAGCACAAATTGTATGATTTGGCTCAAATACTATGATTTGGCAGAATTTTCTATGGTTCAGCACAAATGCTATGATTTGTAAGAAAAAATATTATTTAGTATAAATACTAATAATACTGTGTTTTAGCACAGATTCAGCTAACACTATGATTTGTCACAAGTGGTATGATTTGGTACAAATACTGTGATTTGGCACAAACACTGTGATTTACCAGAAATACTGTGATTTGGCAGAAATACTATCATTTGGTTCAAATATTATGATTTAGAAGAAATACTATGTTATAGTATAAATACTATGTTCAGACTTTAAAAAAATTCTGCTATTTCTGCTAATGTGTGCTATGACTTTTGACCATTGAAATGAATGGAACACATTATCAATGTGGTCACTGATTTTGCTCCCTGGAGTGAGCTGTGTTTTAGCTAAGTGAGAGGAGCAGCAGTTCTCAGAGCGGGAGGCCCGGGTTCAAATCCCACTTATGGCAACTATTTTTTTCAGTGCATAATTATATTGTTTTAACTCTTTTCAACACAAATGTAAGATTCTTCACCCCTTTTCACCAGAATTTTCCAGTTTTTTCACCACTTTTCAGCACAAATCCCAGCTTTTTCAGCTGTTTTAAGCAAAAACCTCTTTTCAGCAGAATTTTGCTCATTCATCTCTTTTCAGCAGAAATTATGCTGATTGACCTCTTTTCAGGAGAATTTTCAGAATTTTGCTTATTCAACTCTTCTGCAAAATTTTCAACCTTTTCACCTCTTATCAGCACAATTTTCAGCAGCTTCTGTTCATTTCAGCAAAATTGGCAGTCTCTCCACCTATTCTTGGTCAGAATGAGTCTGACTCAGTGAGATGAATAGCTGCCTCTAGACCAGAAGGGCCAGTTTCGAATCCTGCTCAGGGTAACATTTTTTTTCCACTACTTTTCAGCAAAGATTTCTCCGTCTTTACCCCTTTCAGTAGAATTTTTGGCTTTTCACCACTTTTCAGCAAAAAAATTCTGCTTCTTCACCTGTTTTCTGCAGAATTTCCAGTTTTTGCACCGCCATATAACTTTTTGCAAATTTTCAGCTTTTTCAGCAGCCAACTTCAGCGTTAAGGCATCCACACAGCATTTTCGCAGGAAATGCAAATTGTGTGGATGCCCTAAAGGGCTTCCACACTATTGTTTTCCTGTTTCTCTTTATTCTTTATTCCACCTTATTCCAGTTGCTTCCGTACACTTTTTGGCACTTAACTACTGCCACAGTTTTTAGCCGATTTTCGCCATTCAAACTTTAAAAAATTCTGCTCTTTCTGCTAATGCCGGCTATGACTTTTGGTGCTCATAACTTCTATACTTTTTGAGATATTGAATTTTTTTTGCAATATTTTTTGCCCATTTCTGCCATATTATCAGTGGCCTCACTGATTTTCTTTGCCGGGAAGACCTGTGTTTTAGCTCAGTGAGATGAGCAGCCGTTCTCAGACTGGGAGGCCCGGGTTCAAATCCCGCTCATGGCAACATTTCTTTCAGTTAACAGTTAAACTTTTTTAACTCTTTTCAACACAAATTTAAGCTTTTTCACCCCTTTTCAGCACAATTTTCAGTTTTTTCACCACTTTTCAGCACAAATCCCAGCTTTTTCAGCTGTTTTCAGCAAAAACCTCTTTTCAGCAGAAATTCTGCTGATTGAACTCTTTTCAGCAGAATTTTCACCCCTTTTCAGCCCAAATTCTGCTTATTCACCTCTTCTGCAAAATTTTCAGCTTTTTCCCCTATTATCAGCACAAATTTCAGCTGTTTTCAGAAAAAACTCTTTTGAGCAGAAATTCTGCTGATTCATCTCTTTTCAGCAGAAATTATGCTGATTGACCTCTTTTCAGGAGAATTTTCAGAATTTTGCTTATTCAACTCTTCTGCAAAATTTTCAACCTTTTCACCTCTTATCAGCACAATTTTCAGCAGCTTCTGTTCATTTCAGCAAAATTGGCAGTCTCTCCACCTATTCTTGGTCAGAATGAGTCTGACTCAGTGAGATGAATAGCTGCCTCTAAACCAGAAGGGCCAGTTTCGAATCCTGCTCAGGGTAACATTTTTTTTCCACTACTTTTCAGCAAAGATTTCTCCGTCTTTACCCCTTTCAGTAGAATTTTTGGCTTTTCACCACTTTTCAGCAAAAAAATTCTGCTTCTTCACCTGTTTTCTGCAGAATTTCCAGTTTTTGCACCGCCATATAACTTTTTGCAAATTTTCAGCTTTTTCAGCAGCCAACTTCAGCGTTAAGGCATCCACACAGCATTTTCGCAGGAAATGCAAATTGTGTGGATGCCCTAAAGGGCTTCCACACTATTGTTTTCCTGTTTCTCTTTATTCTTTATTCCACCTTATTCCAGTTGCTTCCGTACACTTTTTGGCACTTAACTACTGCCACAGTTTTTAGCCGATTTTCGCCATTCAAACTTTAAAAAATTCTGCTCTTTCTGCTAATGCCGGCTATGACTTTTGGTGCTCATAACTTCTATACTTTTTGAGATATTGAATTTTTTTTGCAATATTTTTTGCCCATTTCTGCCATATTATCAGTGGCCTCACTGATTTTCTTTGCCGGGAAGACCTGTGTTTTAGCTCAGTGAGATGAGCAGCCGTTCTCAGACTGGGAGGCCCGGGTTCAAATCCCGCTCATGGCAACATTTCTTTCAGTTAACAGTTAAACTTTTTTAACTCTTTTCAACACAAATTTAAGCTTTTTCACCCCTTTTCAGCACAATTTTCAGTTTTTTCACCACTTTTCAGCACAAATCCCAGCTTTTTCAGCTGTTTTCAGCAAAAACCTCTTTTCAGCAGAAATTCTGCTGATTGAACTCTTTTCAGCAGAATTTTCACCCCTTTTCAGCCCAAATTCTGCTTATTCACCTCTTCTGCAAAATTTTCAGCTTTTTCCCCTATTATCAGCACAAATTTCAGCTGTTTTCAGAAAAAACTCTTTTGAGCAGAAATTCTGCTGATTCATCTCTTTTCAGCGCAACTTTCTGCTTCTTTACCTCTTTTCAGCTGAAATTCTGCTGATTCACCTCTTTTCTGCAAAATTTTCAGCCTTTTCACCTCTTATCAGCACAATTCTCAGCATCTTCTGCTCATTTAAGCAGAATTGTCAGTCTCTCCACCTCTTCTTTGTCAGAATGACTTTGGCTCAGTGAGATGAGTTGCTACCTTAGGACCTGGAGGGCCAGGTTCGAATCCTGCTTAGGGCAATGTTTTTTTTTAGCAAAAATTTCTCTGTCTTTACCCCTTTCAGTAGAAGTTTTTGGCTTTTCACCACTTTTCAGCAAACATTTTCTGCTTCTTCACCTGTTTTCAGCAGAATTTTCAGTTTCTTCACCGCCATATAACTTTTTGCAAGTTTTCAACTTTTTCAGCTTTTTCAGCAGGCAACTTCAGCATTAAGGCATCCACACAGCATTTTCGCAGGAAATGCAAATTTTTCTAGTTATTATTCCCCTAGTTGCTTCCGTACACTTTTTGGCACTTATCTACTCCCTCAGTTTTCAGCCGATTTTCTCAGTTCAAACTCTAAACTGTTCTGCTCTTTCTGCTAATGCCGGCTATGACTTTTGGTGTTTATTACTGTTATACTTTTAAAATATTACACTTTTTCCTTTAATTTGTCCCATTGAAATGAATGGGAAACTTCCACAATTCTGCTAAAACTTGCTTGTTTTTGAAACTTAACTACTTTGTCATACTTTCACCTAGAAACTCCATTCAAACTTTAAAATGTTCTCAGATTATTGGGCTATTCCTGTCTGATTCAGCTTTTTCAGATCTTCTACCGTTTTAATTTTATACCTCTTTAAGTTTTCAGTTGCAAAATTGTGATTTTTCAGAAAATACATGCGTTGCTATGGTTGCTATGCAATTAAGTCAGAGTGAGTGCTGGTCCGTTCTGAATTTTCTCTTCATGTCTAAACAACTTCTTGCTACTCACTCAATTTCCACTCAACCCCCACAAATTATACATCAAAACGTAGGTATTTTTGCTGGCTTTCAGACAATGTCACTATCTTTATTGTGAGATTTACCGTTTTTCGCAATGTGCCTCGGAGTGACACAAGGTCTGACAACTCCTCATTCAAAGTCTATGGGGAGGTTTGAAATTCAGAGCTGAAATTCTGTAACGGGAGGCATTTTAAAATCGCCATATCTCTTGAACAAAGCAAAGTTAGGACATGAGGCTTGTGCCAATATATCTTCAGACACTGCTGACACTGCTGACACTCACAGTGGAAGCAGTTTTTACAATTATCTTACCGTTGAGCAATGAATTACGTTGTTTGAGGGGTGGAAATCTGTCCTTCTCTCAGTCTTCAAACTCTGGAAATGAAGCCGTTTCTTCTCTCGTCATATCTCCGCGGCGGAGGTAGAACGAGCTATGAAAATCGCAGTCAAAATACACCAAAGTCCGCTGATTCACCCAGTACAAGAATTATGCTGCTAGCCCTCCTAGTTTTTGAGTTACACGACGTTTTGTAACTCCAAAAAACGGCGTTTTTCGCCTCTCACCGCGATCTATTTTCTGACTGCCCAAGTATCTGTCTTTCAGACCGCCGCCCCTTTCCAGGTGGCGCAATCAGTAATGACACGGCTCTGCAGCTCAAAGGTCGTGGTTCAATCCACCTTGGTCCACGTTTTTTTTTTCACTACAAATTGATACACTATCACAGACTGTAATTATATTGCTAATTTATTACAATTCTGCAAAGTTTTATGATTTAGC
Source organism: Oreochromis niloticus (assembly GCF_001858045.2). NCBI lineage: Eukaryota > Metazoa > Chordata > Actinopteri > Cichliformes > Cichlidae > Oreochromis > Oreochromis niloticus. The sequence goes on from NC_031967.2 coordinate 40,126,092, forward strand.
AGCTTTTCTAATATGGACCTCAGATTCTTGTCAACACCACATGGCAGAAATACATATAAGTAAACAGCCTGATGAAGCAGACAGAAGCAGTACCTCTGATTGGTGAATTTGAGCAGAACCAGGTTGTTCTGCCTCTTTTCAGCAGAAATTCTGCTCATTCACCTCTTTTCAGCGCAATGTTCTGCTTCTTTCCCTCTTTTCTGCAGAAATTCTGCTGATTTACCTCTTTTCTGCAAAATTTTCAGCCCTTTTACCTCTTATGAGCACAATTCTCAGCAGCTTCTGCTCATTTCACCATAATTGTCAGTCTCTCCATCTCCTTCCTTGTGAGAGTCAGTTTGGCACAGTGAGATGAGTAGCCGCCTTGAGCCCAGGAGGGCTAGGTTTGAAACATAGACTGTCTGCAGCATAACAGTATATCTGTTATGTTATAGTATTACTACTAAGTCACAGTATTTCTGCCAATTCGTAGTATTTGTACTAAATCATACTACTTGTGCCAAATCATAGTATTTGTTGCAAATCATAGTATTCAAACCAAAATATAGTATTTGTACCAAAGCATTGTATTTGTATGAAGTACCGTATTTCTGCCAAATCATAGAATTACTGCAATTTCATAGTATTTTGAGGAATCCCTTTTGTGATAGTATTACTTCTAAGTCATAGTATTTCTGCTTTGTCATAGTATTTGTACTAAAACGTAGCATTTCTGCCAAATCATAGTATTACTGCTATCTCATAGTATTTGAGTGAAATTACAGTGTTTCTGCAAAAACATTGTATTTCTGCTAAATCATAGTATTTCTGTTATCTTAGAGTACTTGTACTCAATTATAGTATTTGTGCCAAAGTTTAGTATTTCTGCCAAATCATATTTATGTGAATTTGTACACTGTAATATCGCTGTATTACGTAGTGGCTAAGTAGGAGGCTGACTGTTACTAAGTGCATCAGTGTACATAGGTCATCTCTTGTGTTGGAGTGCCCTCTTGTGACGCTTTTGGGTAGTGCCTAGTAAATGTGAACACTGCAAGAAGTGGTATCAGACTGGTTTGTAGTGAGGAATTTGTTGCCAG
>NC_031967.2:40127270-40196270 GCF_001858045.2 Oreochromis niloticus
TTGTATGTTGTTCAATATATTTCTATGCAAAACAAGAGGATTTTCAGTACACAGCAGTAATATCACAGTTGAAACCAGATATTTACATCCATCCATCGCTTCCGCTTATCCTTTTCAGGGTCACGGGGGCGCTGGAGCCTATCCCAGCTGTCGGGCGAGAGGCGGGGTACACCCTGGACAGGTCGCCAGTCTGTCGCAGGGCTAACACACAGGGACAGACAACCATTCACACTCACATTCACTCACACATTCACACCTAGTGGTAATTTGGATTATCCAATTAACCTATCCCACAAGCTGCATGTCTTTGGACGGTGGGAGGAAGCCGGAGTACCGCAGGGAACCCACTACACACTTTGGGGAAAAAACATAAAAACATTTTTTTACTGTTAAACATCAATGTAGAGTAAACTTTTTGTTTTGGATAAATAAATATTGAAATATCTTTTGAATTCGTTAAATTTCAGAATCAAGAGGTAGCTGTCTATTTTTTATCACTTTCATCAAATTTAGGAGTACATATACACTAAGTTTATTGTTAATTAATAAGAAAACTCCAGACGATTCCATTCTGAGCTGAAGAAGCTTCTGATAGGTTAGTAGAGTCCATGTGAGTAAATTGGTGGCACACCTGTGGATGCATATAAGGCAAAACACAGAGCCTGTTTCTTTGAAATGGGAAAATCAAGAGATGTCAACAAAACACCAGGAAAAGAATTGTGGAGCTCCATAAGTGTGGCTCAGTTTTGAATACAATTTGGTGCCATTTGCAATTAAGAAATACAGACAATTTCTCTCTTTACTCTTAAATTTAACAAATATGTTTTTTATATTTATCAATCTAAAAAAATAAATGTTTAGTCTGATTTGATGTTACAATTAAAAAAGTGTTTGTGTTTTGAGCTGAAGAGTATGTAAATATCTGGTTTCAACTGTATATTTGATGATGATGTTGGTGTTTGGCTTGATTGTCACACAAAGAGGGAGAGAGAGGAACAGAGAGAGAGAGAGAGGAACAGAGAGAGAGAGAGAGGAACAGAGAGAGAGAGAGAGAGGAACAGAGAGGGAGAGAGAGGAACAGAGAGAGAGAGAGAGGAACAGAGAGGGAGATGGAACAAGAGCAGGTGAGACAGACATGTTAGTCAAATGGTTGTTTGCAAAAACTCATCAGAACATGTATCTCGTACCTAGTGTAACTTTTTAGGTTTGTTATTTTTCAAATTCTATATTTATTAAGTTTTGTAGGCTTGTTTGCACAACAAGGGTAAATAGTTATATAACTTTTCTGAATCTAAATAGTGTACTTTGGTAGAATTAAAAAATAAGAGTAGTGCAGGTCTATGATGATTTTCAGTGTTTTGATTCTGGTTCTGTCTTGGTTAAGTCCAAAAGTAGTCCTTTAGGCTAAGCCCCGGGTGTATAAAATGTCTGGCTCTGCCTCTGGGCTAGACCGGGATTATATGTGGATGGTATTAAAACATTTTGGGTTGACCATTTCAGTTCACTATCTGGCTACAAAATAAACTGGTTGAAATCTGCCTTGATGCCTTTGAACGTTAAAGCTACGGAAATTTCTTTACCAGTGTATTCAGATCAAAAGCACTTCTATTTATTTGGCCATTTCAATTCATAATAGTATTCCAAAGATAAACAAGGACAATTTTACTACTATGCTAAATAAGATCAAATCCAACATTCAAAGATGGGACAATTTAAAAACTTCGCTTCAGGGTAGAATCAACACAGTCAAGATGAACATGGCACCACGACTTAATTTCCTTTTTTTTATGTTGCCACTCTCTCCTCCTCCAACTTACTTTAAAGACATACACTCTGCGGTGTCTAAATTTATTTGGAAAAAGGCCTAGGATATGTTTGCTTAATACGTGGGTCAACCCAGAGGCTACTACTGCATGGAAAATGATCGAATGCGCCAAGGCAGCACCGCATAGACTACAAGATCTCTTGTTTTCCAATATACCCACCAATATACTCAGCAACGACAACAAATTTGGACCTGTTATTGCCAACTCTATACAGGTATGGAGGAAAATAGAACGACGGTTACGTGGTCCAGTGAAATTTTGTAAAAGTTCACCACTTTGTCATAATTTCTAGTTACTGTGTGGCAGCCGACCATTTGTTCAACCCTCTTGGTTTTCACTCGGGATAAACCTTTTTGATGATCTATTCGACGCCCAAGGCCTTCGTTCATTTCAGGACTTAAGGACACATTTTTCCCTTCCTGCATCTTCTTACTTTGTGTATTTGCAGCTCAGATCAGCTTTAAAAGCATATGGTGTCCCCTGGGACTCTCCTCTCCCTTCTCATCCCATGTTGGAATGGATCTTGCCTAACTCTGGCAGACCCTCTGTTTCCATAATCTACAACAAATTAGCCGAAAATGGTGTAAAGCCCCTGCCCATTGAATCTATTTGGATTAGGAAACTGGGAGAACTAGAGGTTAATATAGACGGGGATACAGTGTGGTCTAATCTGACTTCTAGGAACCTGGTGCATCAACTAATTCATTTCAAAACCATACACAGAACATACATTACACCCTATAAGAGATTCCAGATTAAACTACAGGCTACATATCACTGTCACATATGCAATAATTCGTCACCAGACACGTTCTTACACATGTTTCGGGACTGTCCAGTTATATTTGACTTTTGGGTCTTTGTGAACTCTGTGTTATCTGAGGTACTGGAAGTTTTTTATATCCCCAGTCCTGGTCTTTGTCTCCTTAATGATACCTCTGACATCTCCTTAAAACAAATACAATGCAAAATGTTGTTTGCAGGATTCACATCCACAAAGAAGACAATTACAAAGCAATGGTTCAGTCCTGACATTTGTATGGAATCATTCTGGATACGATGTCTTATCCGTATCAATAATGTTGAACATACCACAGCAAAATTAAATAAAGCTCAACCCACGACTGTCAAAGCTTGGAAAATCTTCTCATACAAAATTATCTCCTGAAAGAGGCAATAACTGGTTGTAACTTTGTGTTTTTGTGTTTTTTTCTTTCCTGTCCCCGTGCCTTGTGACCAATGTTTGCTTTGCTACTACAGTTTACAGTTATGCTGTAAACTGCCCCCCCCCCCCCCAACCCTTCTGTAAATTAATAAAATGTTGATCACAAAAAAGAACATTATTTTGAATGTTTTTATTTTATTACCGCAGTAATTATCTGATTTCTATTTTTCTTTTTTCTCTTGTCTCTTTTGCTGTAGTAAAATTTAATCATTAATTATTTTTGTGTTATTAAGCCTGACTTGAGCCTTTCAATTTCTACTTGCAGTTTGATTTGTTTCATGAATTGTTAACCTGTTTGGCATTTTTGTTTAATGTGCAGGTTCACATACACATAATAAGTAAATGTCTTTGTGATTATTACATTGTATCATCTCATCATCATGTTTATTTAACAAGGTTTTAGCCGTTAAAATGAAGTAAATTTGATTTAGTTATTAAATATAAATCAAACCAAAAGCAACATCAATTTATTCAATACAGTGTTAATATCTGAATTGTCCCCGAGGTAAAAAAAAAGAAGAAAAAAAAAAAGGTTAAGAACCCCTAGACTTGATGCCAAGCAACTTAGATGGGGAGAAATTAGACTGAGCTTACTTCATTTCATTACATGAAAAAGAAAAAGCTGAGAGGACAGATTAATGTTGCCACCTTTACAGCCTGCACAACATGATCCTGTAATAACCATACATGCGCAGTACCTTTGTTTTTCATGTCTCAAGTGAGAATTTGCTTTAGAGATGTGTTGTTTTTTTTTTACTTACAAAGAGACATATATAAGGAGTAATTCATTTCCCAGTAGACACGTGCTCCAAAACCAGCCTCCTCCTCCTCAGTAATGATACCACAAATGATGTAGATGTTCTTGTTAACAGAATAATTAACTGTCAGGTGTGCAGTGCTTTAACAGCGTCTTCATTCTTTACTTTTTACAAATGAAAATGTTACATAAAATCACATTTGTAGGGCAATGATAAATCTGTAACTCCAAGAATCCAAAGAATTGGGATAACAGTTTTTTTGTTTGTTTTTTAACATATAGATTTTAATATTCACTGCATGTGTGACAATGTTCATGTAAAGTTTAATTCAGATTGGCCCACTGAAATTGGTTGATTGGAGATTTACATATTATATACATATATAGAAAGATGGAAGGTAAGGACCTTGAGTAATACATCCAGCACCTCAATAGATGCAGACTGTCAAAGTAAAACAGGAAACATAACACAGCAATGCAAACCTGACACTGAGACAGAAACATGAAAAAGGCATAACACTGAACATAGGGAAGACTGTAAACAAAACCTAAGACTGGAAATCAGGACATACTAAAGAACTTAGGAAGCTAGAAATACAAAACTAAATAATAGAAACAGTAAGTCAGAATATGCACAAACAAAATCAAAACCACTGGGTCACCAGACCCAGGTACCCTAACAAGTAGTGAAGAAGTGAAAGAATTGAAAAAAGGGCAGGGAGGGTGGGCAACAAAAATGAACTGGGGGGTCAAATATAGATAAGACCCGGAAGGGGCATGTTTGGAGAAGTGGTCCCGCTCCTGAAATTCAGATAAATTATCTGCTATCTATATTACAGCCTGCATTGCACGTGTGTAATAAGTCATTTTTACAGTACAGTGTGTTTCACCTTTATTTTATCATTCATTTCAAATCTACACTGATGTTCTTCATTCTCGTATGTGACTGCAACTTCAACCCTCTCTACTCCACCTTCCAGTAACAACGTCCAGTCAGATTCTTTCTACACAGGACCTGCCAACATAAAGCAGTGGAGGACGGCAACTTCATTATTACTGTGTATGTGAAAGATTAGCTTTCTGATTTAAAGACAGTAAGCATATTACCAAAATAACCAAGCATCTGAGAGCACTGCCACTCGCAATATGTAGCTTGTTGGTCAGGGGTCTGTTTCTTGGCTTGGGTGCAAAAGGTTCTGGGTTCAATCCCTGATGGGCTCCAACTGCTTTTGGATGTGAAACAGAAACTTCAGCAACAACTTAGATGATATGGATAAAAATATTTCACATATTTTCCTCTATCTTCTTCCTCGCTGCGTACGGTTCTCACTTGCTCGAAAAGGGGCCACCCTGTCACTTGGTGTTCGCTCTCTCTGTGGTAGAGTATCACGTCCTGTTCCAACACACAGTGGTGTTTTTGAGTGGCTTATCTGCATAGCAATTTAAATCTTTTAGATAACTTACTGTAGATGCCTTCTTTTTTCATAGTATAATCTTCACATGCTTCATCCGAAGCACACTCCCTGTGTACTCACTACCTAATTTATAGTCACAGTAGTCACTCTGTGTCTTTGCTGTTTCACTACTTAGCTTAGCTCGTAGCCAACTAGCTAGCAGCATGGCCTCTTTACCTGTCCTTCCTGCACTTTCCTGCTCATTGTGTCAGATGTTTAGTTACTCCTCGGTCTCCTTTAGCAGTAGAGATACCTGTAACAAATGTAGCATATTTGCAGCCCTGGAGGCCAGGATTACTGAATTGGAGACTCGGCTTTGCACCCTTGATACACCCGTAGCTAGTCAGGGCCCTGCAAAGAACGAGATCGCGGATACAAGTGGCAGAAATGAGCTTCCTCCGAAGGGTGGCTGGCCTCTCCCTTAGAGATAGGGTGAGAAGTTCGGCCATCCGGGAGGGCTCAGAGTAGAGCCGCTGCTCCTCCACATCGAAAGGAGCCAGTTGAGGTGGTTCGGGCATCTGACAAGGATGCCTCCTGGGCACCTCCTGGGTGAGGTGTTCCGGGCATGTCCCACCGGGAGGAGGCCCCGGGGCAGACCCAGGACACGCTGGAGAGATTATATCTCTCGGCTGGCCTGGGAACGCCTTGGTGTTCCCCCGGATAAGCTGGAGGAGGTGGCTGGGGAGAGGGAGGTCTGGGCTTCTTTGCTTAGGCTGCTGCCCCCGCGACCCGGCCTCGGATAAAGCGGATGAAGATGGATGGATGGATGGATGGATGGATAACAATGTAAGCCTTTTCTGCAGCTATAGGGCATATATGGTATCACTCTGGAAGCAGTGCTTAAACAATGGAAAAAACACAAACTTTGTCCAAAAACCTCTCATGTTTAACTGTTTTCCACTTTTTCTTTGGTCATTTTAGCCTTTTTGGCCAGGGTGAAGGGAGTATCTGTCATCAAACAAGAAGACAGCCGCATGTAACTACGACGCTGTTTGCTAGTTCACCTTACATGCATTAATGTAATAATGTGGTTAGCCTACTCAACGTAAATTACACATGAACAACATTAAGCTACTCACGCAGAGGAGAACGGCTGCTGCTGCCATCATCATCCGTCATCATTTCTGCTACGCTGTCAGGGCTAGGGGCCAGGACTCTACTCTTCGGGTTTTTGGGGGATGTTACTAACTCCAGGTCCGATAACAGGCACCACACCCGCAGTAGATGTGCACGGTGTGAGGTCTCACAGCAAGCTATCAAACACGGCACATTTCTTGGCTTTAAAAAAAACCCGCTATGCGTCGCCAGGTGTTTCATCGGATTTGAGGTGTTACCTCCTTTGACAGTATCACAGTATCAGCTTAAAGCACTTGTTGCAGGCTGCTGAGTTTGCATATTTTGCTGTGAAGTACAGCCAGACTTTTGACCGCTTCGCCTTGGGCATTTTTAATCTGTAGCTCTGCTCTAAGAGAACGTACGTACCTGGCCCCGCCTACATTTGCTGGGAGTAAGGGCGCCCTCCGTTAGTGAGGTGCGCCTGCTGCTTGCGGCACAGGGAGGAGAGGGCGGGGCGGCGGGGGATTCACTCGCTGGCTGGAGCAGCATCTAATAACCAACTCGCAAAATAAAACAAAATAAAAAAAAACCCAACAAACACGAGACATTATGATACAGACTTATAATTTGCACCGATGTTTTTTCAAAATTCTATACGCGAAAAGTGAGCGCGAGAGCCCTCAGTACGCCTGCTCTCTGCTGAAGTCAAAGTAAACTTTATTGTCATCTCCGCTACATACAGTCCAGTATATAGAGAGACGAGAGGACGAGGCTCCAGTTACAGCAGTGCAAGTAAACAAACAATAAATATAAGAAGAGTAAGAAAATAAGGACCAGGGGTAAAGGGATTAATAACAATTTAAAATTTATAATTTACAGTTTGATGATTTAAAGTCTCACACACAACCTGTCGAAAGGGGAGGGGCCGGCTGCTTCCAAATAGAGCACATTTTATTCATGATGTTGCAAATCCAAGCCCATTAAGTATTCGTGATTTGAATCCTGGGTTGTGCAAAATCCCAGAAATAAACCCCAGACAAAGTGAATCTATGAACTAAGGTGTAGGTTAGGTTAATTATTGCGAACACAACTAAAACTATAACTGAAACTAATCAAAACTAAACTGAAACTAAGGATTTTCAAAAAATAAAAACTAAACTAAACTAGCAAACAATTGGTAAAAACTAATTAAAACTAATATAAAATTGAAAATCTGAAGTCAAAACTAAATAAAAATAAAAACTAATGAAAATTGCAAAACTATTAAAACCCTGGTAACTACAGTGTCTCGTGGCGACACAAACCACTGGCAAACTCTATACAAGCATCACACAACATACATGGTGAGTATAGGATGAGTTACAACCACAGAACAAATACAAGGCACTTACTTATCGTTCACGCACACGCACGACACATGTTCAGTGCAACAAACTAGCTCCACCAGCGCCATAACGGTGAACCAACGCAACAACAAACCCAGGAGGGGAGTAATGTACCATCTTAGTGGTATTTAGAGGGGGTGCGTGGAACAGTCTATATATTATTTTAGGATCTACTATACAATGTAAAGCGTCTTGAGGCGACTGTTGTTGTGATTTGACGCTATATAAATAAAATTGAATTGAACTGAATATACCAAAGATGGATACAAATATTTAATTTGAACTTATGTAGGCAAATGTTACACGTCAGATGGTAATCTAGAGAAACTTTATTATATTTAAGTAACATATTTGGAGAATTAACTTGTATATATATTATTTTAAAAAAATATGTACTCAAAAAAAATGATTCAGTCATTGATAGACTAACAACTATACCACTATACTGTTGCTGTGACTTATAGAGTATCTGCTTATTTTTATTTAAAAAAATTTCATTTACAAGCAAATACAATTCTAGTTGAGTGAGGAGGATGGTGAGAGCGAACAGAGAGGTTTATTTTATTATTTTTATTAACCTTTATTTAACCAGGAAGATCCCATTGAGATTAAAAACCTCTTTTTCAAGGGAGACCTGGCCAAGATAGGCAGCAGCAGGTGTCTCACAGTTACAGAGATTACTCAAACATAGGCATCAACAACACACATGCAACAATAAGTGAAAGAAAACAAATAAAATAAAATTCAATTAAAAAAAAACCAAAAAACCAAAAAAAACCCCCCAAAAAAACAAACAAAAGGCAGTTAAAATGACAATCAATCTAATTAAAACAGTTGCATGTTATGGACTTGGCCTCAAGGATTCGTAGTTTAGATCTAAAAGCACTTAATGAAATGAATTCAGTCATTTTCCAGTCCTTCTGCAGTTTGTTCCAAGCCGAGGGTGCTAAATTGACAAAAGCTCTTTTACCAAGTTCAGTTCGGGCAAGTGGAACAGAAAGCAACAAGTAACCATGCGGACGAAGAGAATACCGACCAGCATGTTTCATTGCAAGCAGGGAACATATATAAGAAGGCAGCAACCCAAGTATTGCCTTATATATAAAACTGTATAAATGAGAGTTCCTCCGACTTACCAAAGCAGGCCATCCTACCTGAGAGTATAACTCACAGTGGTGAGTCTGAAATTTACGGTTAGTGATGAACCTCAGAGAAGCATGATACACAGAATCAACCATTCGAAGACATTGAGCAGAAGCATTCATATATAGAATATCACCATAATCCAGCACAGGCAAGAATGTTGCAGCAACAAGCCGCTTCTTTGTATTAAAAGAGAAACACAACTTATTTTGAAAATAAAATCTCAGTTTTAACTTCAGGTTTTTCACAAGATTCTCTACATGTGGTTTGAAGGTGAGCGAGTCATCAATTAAGATTCCCAGATATTTATAGGTGTGAACCAACTCTATTTTATTACCTTCAAGAGTGGTTACCGATGGGATTATTTGGGCCAAATTCCTTGATTTAGAAAACAGCATGAGCTTTGTTTTGTCTGCGTTGAGAACAAGTTTGAGCTGAAGTAATGAGTGCTGGACAGCAAAAAAGGCTTTCTGCAAGGAGTCAATGGCTTGGACAAGAGTTGAACCACAGCTGTAAATAACTGTATCATCAGCATAGAAGTGCAAATTTGCATCTGGCACATTTAGACCAAGATTGTTTATGTAAATGATAAATAGAAGTGGACCTAATACAGAACCCTGTGGCACTCCATTGTGCACTGTAACAAAGTTAGAACATAAACCGTCAGATTTTATGCACTGAGACCTGTTACTGAGGTAGTTTGTGCAACAAAGTCACAACGTTCACAAAGTCATTTTTCATGGTTGCTTTGGTTGATGGAGTGCGGGGGGTGATTTTTCAGTGTCTGTACTGAATAAAATACTTTAAGTGCTTGATAATTTGATGGACTGCCTCTGTGTGATTAAGACAATGAAATAATGTTTCTCATCTTTTCTGCTTTCCCACAAATAGTTCTTAAACCTCTTTAATGACTGAGCCTTTACCTCAGGTTTAAACCCTAAAGCAGGGGTCCCCAACTCCAGGCCTCGACGGCCGGCAGGTTTTAAATCTCACCCTGGGTTTACACACCTGAATCAAGTGATTCGTTCATTACCACCTCTGGAGAACTGCAAGACATGTTGCAGAGTTAATTTAGCCATTTAAATCAGCTGTGTTGGATCACGGACACATCTAAAATCTGCAGGACACCGGCTTTCAAGGCCTGGAGTTGGGGACCCCTGAAATAAAGGCTTAAACAGGTGGATTAGTGTGAAACCTCTGATTTTTTACTCTGAATCATTCTTAGACACTACAACAGGTCAACTGAATAGTTAAGTTTGTTTTGAAGGTAACATTGTCTGTTTATCCAGTTGAAATGAGGTTTGCAAATGTGAAAAAGGTTGATTACATTTTCAAACAGTATATTGCATTAATATTAATTACAAGCCACTACATGTATGACATGATTGAGAGCTGAGCCCCGCCCCCATTTATATATTTGCATGATCTGTCCGTCCCAGCTTCAGTTGGTTCACTCCGTCTCTGAGCCTGTTGGTAAGTTGTGCAGGAGAAGTCCTCAATCTATTTTTCTTTTGATCCTATAAAAGCTGTTTTTTTAAATATACTGACCTGTTTGTGATGTGTTCTTTGGCGTAAAGTGATTGTTGGTCATGTTCACAATTGTATTATTTATTGAAAGGACAAGTTTAATCTTTTCAAACTAACACTTTTATTAAAGGGACGTTTCACCAGTGCAGCTCTGCAGAGACTTCAGCAGCTGTTTCCAGGCGTCACTCAAATTATTTTTAGCGTACAGGGGAGGTCAAGTCGGGACAGACACAGTGACAGTTCATGTGTGTCTTAGATACTTCCTTCTTTTAGACCCACTCAGGAAATCAGAAAAAAATAAAGAAGAAGGAAAAAAAGGCTGGGCATGATTTTCAGGCTCACATGCAGTTGTATTATTTTAAAAAGAATAATTTAATGACCATTTTAAGTGAATGCACTAAAACAATAAAATTGACTAGAATAATATAAATAAGTTCCATGTTTCCAGCAAACTGAATTCTTGTTAAACACTGTTTTGGATGAACAAACAGGTCTTAGATTCCAGAAGTTCTAATCTTTGTCACTTATGTGTAACTTAGTTTGTAATGTAGCGTTGGCTTCCCCGTTGTTACATAGTGGTACCTTCTTCATTCACAATTTTCAATACAAATTTGATGTTGACTCACTCTTCCTTGTGTTCCCTTGTTCAGATATGCAGATTACAGATGGGTGAAACCAACATGTGCTCATGTTTCTGAGCTGACAGGATCCATTCACTGCAGAAACACAGGTTTAGACCAGAGATCAAACTGCTTTCACCAAAACAAAAGAAACTCACACAGTCACTGACACTGAGAGGAGAAATGGCACAGAAAGGAGTTCAGCTGGACCGAGAAACCTTCTCTTGTTCCATCTGTTTGGATCTACTGAAGGATCCGGTGACTACAGCCTGTGGACACAGCTACTGCAGGAACTGTATTAAAAGTTTCTGGGATGAAGAGGACAGGAAGGGAATCCACAGCTGCCCTCAGTGCAGGAAGACTTTCACACCGAGGCCTGTCCTGGAGAAAAACATCATGTTAGCAGCTTTAGTGGAGCAGCTGAAGAAGACTGGACTCCAAGCTGCTCCAGCTGATCACTGCTATGCTGGACCTGAAGATGTGGCCTGTGATTTCTGCGCTGGGAGGAAGCTGAAAGCCATCAAGTCCTGTTTAGTCTGTCTGGCCTCTTACTGTGAGAAACACCTCCAACCTCACTATGATGCAGCTCCATTAAAGAAACACAAACTGGTGGCCCCCTCCAAGAAGCTCCAGGAGAACATCTGCTCTCGTCATGATGAGGTGATGAAGATTTTCTGTCGTACTGATCAGCAGAGTATCTGTTATCTCTGCACAGTGGATGAACATAAAGGCCATGAAACAGTCCCAGCTGCAGCAGAAAGGACTGAGAAGCAGAAGGAGCTCGAGGTGAGACGACTAAACATCCAGCAGAGAATCCAGGAGCGAGAGAAAGATGTGAAGCTGCTTCAACAGGAGGTGGAGGCCATCAATGGCTCTGCTGATAAAGCAGTGGAGGACAGTGAGAAGATGTTCACTGAGCTGATCCGTCTCATCCAGAAAAGAAGCTCTGATGTGAAGCAGCAGGTCAGATCCCAGCAGGAAACTGAAGTGAGTCGAGTCAAAGAGCTTCAGGAGAAGCTGGAGCAGGAGATCGCTGAGCTGAAGAGGAAAGACGGCGAGCTGGAGCAGCTCTCACACACAGAGGATCACAACCAGTTTCTACACAACTACCCCTCACTGTCAGCACTCAGTGAGTCTACACACTCATCCAGCATCAATATTCGTCCTCTGAGCTACTTTGAGGATGTGACAGCAGCTGTGTCAGAGACCAGAGATATACTACAGGACATTCTGAGAGAGGAATGGACAAACATCTCACTGACAGTCACTGAAGAGGATGTTTTACTGTCACCACCAGAGCCAAAGACCAGAGCTGGATTCTTAAAATATGCATGTGAAATCACACTGGATCCAAACACAGCAAACACACATCTGTTATTATCTGATGGGAACAGAAAAGTAACATTTATGAAACAACAACAGTCTTATTCTGATCATCCAGACAGATTCACTGGATGGTGTTTTCAGGTCCTGAGTAGAGAGAGTCTGACTGGACGTTGTTACTGGGAGGTGGAGTGGAGAGGGGGAGGAGTTTGTGTAGCAGTCGCATACAAGAATATCAGCAGAAAAACTGGCCTAAATGAATGTTTTTTTGGATACAATGACAAATCTTGGGCATTACGTTGTGACACAAGCAGTTACAAATTTTGGCACAACAAAGTCCAAACTGTCCTCTCAGGTCCTCGGTCCTCCAGAGTAGGAGTGTACCTGGATCACAGAGCAGGTATTCTGTCTTTCTACAGCGTCTCTGAAACCATGACTCTCCTCCACAGAGTCCAGACCACATTCACTCAGCCGCTCTATGCCGGAATTTTTCTTTGGTTTGATGGAGACACTGCAGAGTTGATTAAAGTCAAATAGAGAAGACAGGTTCATGTTGATCCCTGACCATTATATGTACTTGTGCAGTTTCTAAATGAGGCTTTACATTTTAGAAGCTGAGAAGTTCAGTGGTCCATTGATGTGTGAAAATAATATTGCACTGATTCAAACTGTACTTACATTTATATACCTTACATCAATATAAATCTGAATTTGTTCTTATGGCTGATAATCATGTGAGTTTAAATGATACTACTCTTCATATTCAGCATGTTTGAAATCTTTCATCAGTCTGGTTAGTGGTTTTATTCTGTAGTTGCTGTAGTGGGTTGTCAAATGCAACAATATATTGGAGCTGCAGTGATTCATCAGTTAGTCAATGATTAGAGAATTGATTGTTTTATAATTATTTTAGTCACATTTAAAGCTGGTTCCAGTTTCTGAAATGTGAAGATTGTTGATTTTCTTGATCATATCTGACTGTAAACTTAATGTCTTTTAGGTTTGAACCTTTAAAATGTAACAAAAAATGAATCTTTGAGGTTTTTATATTGTTATTATTGTATCTACAGTGATGACATTTAATGTCATTTTTCAGATGTAAAGTTTGATCACACTCGATCATTTATAAACGTAAGTAAAAAACCTAAATAACACAGGCCTGTATATTGTGGAGGATAGACATGTTTCATTGCCCTGAGCTGTGTCTGGCAGGCAGAGCGTCTCCACAAATCTGATGCTTCTGATTTGGAGAAAATGAGCTGAGGGAGACACCTGGTGGACAAACACAGACATGACAGGAAGAAAGACTAAAGTGCAGAGTGGAGACAAACAGCTGGAAATACTTGTTGGAAAGGATTGTCATGCTTCAGAAAAACACACAGCACACACTCTAAGTCATTTATTTGCACTGAAGGAGACACGTGACAAAACCAAATCACACAGTAATGAAGTGAAAACATTTATAGCCAGTGTTCAAGATGATGGATAGAAATGAAAATCATGGAGCATTTATGCTTTTTAGGTCTGTTTCTTACAGCAGAAGCAGCATTTACATGAACTCACTGGCCTTTTTCCACTGAACGCTCTCTTCTTCATCAACTCATCTTCCTAAAAAGTGGATCTACCAACAGTTTATTTCTTTGTTATTGTGATTAAAATGTCAAACAAATATATTTTCCACTTTTTGTGTGACAGATGCAGGAATTTCTCTGTCCTGCATGTGGAGAAATCTGCTGTTAAATCAGAACATTAACAGGTTTCAGGTTGTATTCAAACACATATTACTGTGTATCATGTGTCAGCAGGCATGTGTTAACAGGGATTATAAGACACTTTAGTGGCTTTAATGCATATTTATATGTTTAACATATTTCTGTTTGTTCATATATAAAAACATGTGTTTTTTGTCTGTTTATCTTTGACCTTGTAATTAGTTCCTACAGTGAATTCACCATGTAAATCTCTAATAAAGTGGGAACAATGACCAGCTTGTCACACAGTTTGTTATCCTTGTATACAGTCTCTGCTGCTGTGTGCTGTGCTGCACTCACTCAGAGATAAGAGTACATGTACAGTTATCCCACTGACACAGAGAGGAGAAAAATATTTGGCTTCATTCATAAAATCTGAGCTACGGATTAAAACAACAAATATGTAAATGAATCATATTCAAGCACCTCATTTGAACTGTTTTCTCCCCACATACATACTTAATATGGAGCAATAAGGACATCCATTATAATGTTTTTGTTATCATACAAAGAATTTCTGGACCAATTCAAAACATCCATAAAACCAAAAGAATCTGCTGTAGTTTTTGATGCTGTACCAAAAAGTTTCCTCATACTGTTACCAAACTCTGCTGTTGATGATTCAGCGTCTTCGGTCTTTTTGTCAACTTTTCTTTTTTTCCTATTTATGCAAGTTATATCAGCAGCCTCAGCAGCCTTTAAAAAAGAAATGGAAGTAATATCATTAATATTTCAGGTAAAGCAACAATTTACTGGTTTACTCTCAGTTCCTATGTTGATGAAAATAATTTTCTTTCAGTCACCAACCTTCAATCTTTAAGTGAATTTATTGTCATATTGTTCATTTTGTCTCCATCACTTTATTCGTTGGATGTGAGATGATTCATGATCAGCTAAAGAGAAAGACGGTTTATTATTTTGCAAAGACTATAAGGCAGTGTGGTGGGGTGTGGTTGGGGTGGGGCTGCAGGGGAGGAGTGGAGCAGCAGGTTCAGGTTGTGTGTCAGGGGAGGCTGGTCTTTGCAGCCAGCGAGCATCATCTAATCGTTCTTCTCTATTTTCTTTCTTCATTCTTCCACCGCCGGAGAGGAGAGATCTGATCGGCGCTGGTGCAGCTGGAGGAGCTGGGAGAGAGTGGAGAGCTGAGCTCTGCAAACTGCAGAAGTGCACACACGTATAATAAAAGTCTGCATATGCATCTGCCGGGTCCTTTGTGTCCTCAGGCGCATTTTTATTTTCCACAAGAAACACATGCTGTGGCTTCAAGTTTTAATTTCTGGAAAACTCAGAAGGGAGAGAACCTTTGGATTCTTAGGGGAAATAAATCAGGAGGTGTTGCCACACTGAGAAGTTCTTTTCAGGTAAAGATACTTAAAATGTTGCTCACAGATATGGAAGATGGATTATTTTACTTATTACATTTATGGATGATATTTTTGTATTGGGGAACATATGTGGTTAAAACCGTTTGTACAACAGTCAAATGAACAAAATTATTTTTCAGGAATTCAAAGTGAAAATTGGTGCTTTATTTTAGATACCTTTATGAATGCAAAACTAACTTTAGGATGAGATGTGAATTGCATCAATAATCCCCAAATAGACTGTATGCTGGCTTGTACACATAGACAAGACACGAGAGTTCTTGCTCCTCTTAACGTACTCAGGTACACCGTAGAACTGGTGAACACAAATGTACAATAAAATTATATTTCAACATTAAAACATATTTAAATATACATTGCATAAAATATAAACACACATACCACTTTGGCCTGCAAGTGGACAAACCGGCATATTTGGAAATGAAGCACTTCTTATTTCTTTCTTAGCTTGATATTCACGCAGCTAGACCGTCACCATGAGCAGCTTCCCTGACCTTTTTTTAAACAGGAAGTGACCTCTGCCCTTACCTTAAACTTACTCAATTAATCAATTATTTTTCCAGGTGTCAAATTAACAGTATATTAATCCTTTATGCAAATAGGAAAATGTTAGGAAGTCCCTGCCCTTTGTACATACAGCCCGTCACGGGGTGGCTGTAGCTCAGGAGGTAGAGCAGGTCACCTGCTGATCGGAAGGTTGGAGGTTTGATCCCTGGCTCCTTCAGGCTGCATGTCAAGGGCAAGATACTAACCCCAAGTTGCTCTCTGATGCATCCATCGGAGTACGAATGTGTGTGAATGTAATTAAGAAAGCACTAAGTACAGAGAAAGTGCTTGTGAGAATGAGTATGATTGGGTGAATGTGGCATGTTGTATAGAGCACTTTGAGTACTCCAGGAGAGCAGAGAAGTGCTGTATAAGAATCAGTCCATTTACCATAAAAACAAAACCATACGAAAAATAAAATGCATTTTTAAGATAGAGAGATAGATCTGCACCGTATCCTTTAAATTCAGTTGAATTCAATTCATTTCAGTTCAATTCAGTTTTATTTATACAGCGCCAAATGACAACAACAGTCGCCTAAAGATGCTTTATATCATAAGATAGACCCAACAGTAATACATACAGAGAAAAAGCTTAACAATCATCCCACACACCCCTCACACACACTCTTCACCCTGCTGCCTTCTGGAAAGAGTGTGTACTGTGGACTTTACCACTTCACATGGTTGGAATGACAATAAAGCCATGTGATTAAAACTATCAATATTTACTGATCATAGGGCAACCTTTTTAAATTTGGTACACCAGTCAATAAGACATGTTCCAATATATTGGAAATTAAATAATATCTCTCTTTTACACATGGAGCTTTGTTTGATGCAGTTTAATGACATCGGGTGCCTGAATTACACAACACTTCAACATGGTCCAATCAAACGCCACACATCTTCCTCTTTGTGTGCTGACGTCTCAGTGTGAAAATCTGTTGTTTAGTTTACTGTGGAAAAAATAAATATCTGTAACATTCAGCAGTTTTAAACTATTATAATAATGAGGCCTCAACAGCAAGTGAAAGAACCACACACAGCAGCCCAGCACCTCCTCCTCATACTGGTCACCAGTCTGGTCACAGACGGTTGGGGGATGGCATCGCATTCTTCAACCACTATTTGTTGCCCATCAGCCAGCGTGGTTGTGCAGGTCACAGAATAAGTTGTTTGGCATTGACACAGAACACATACTCACCTCTGCTGCTCAACCCACAAATGCATTTTCCTCACAGATGTGGCTCCGTTTAAGGTTTCACAGAGGTGAGAGATTCACTGCCAAGAAGCACTGTTACAACAAATAAATGACCAAACACAAATGTCCTTACTTTTTGTGCTAAAATTCTGATTTTATAATATATAAGATTGATATCAGGGCCAGAGCAGATGGACTAGACGCCGAGCAACTTTGGTGGTGACGGATTAGACTGAATTCATTTCATTTCATTACACAAAAACAGAGAGAACAGATTAATGCTGCCATATTTACAGCCTGCACAACAAATTCAAGCATAAAGAACATCAACATGAACCTGTAATAACCGTACATGCACAGTACAGTCACAGCAAATTTGTTTTAATGTCTCAAGTTAAATTGTACTTTACGCAAAACCAGCCTCCTCCTCAGTAATGCTACTATAATTGGTGTAGATGCTCTTAAACCTCTTGTTAATCAAATAACTAATTAACTGAATAACTGTCGGGCCTGTGGTGATTTTATAATATTTTCATTTCTTAGTTTTTACAAATGAAAATGTTAACATAACATCACATTTGTGGGGCGATGATGAATCTGTAAATCCAAGAATGGTACATGGCCTGTATTTGTATAGCACGTTACTTAGTCCCTAAGGACCCCAAAGCGCTTTATACTACATTCAGTCATCCACACATTCACACACTGGTGATGGCAAGCTACATTGTAGCCACAGCTGCCCTGGGGCACACTGACAGAGGCGAGGCTGCCGGACACTGGCGCCACCCAGATGAACCCAAACTGCTCATTAAATAGAAACTATAGCAACAACTCCTGTGACAACAACCTGTGGACACAGCTGCTGTATTAAAAGTTTCTGGGATGAAGAGGACAGGAAGACTTTCACACTGAGGCCTGTCCTGGAGGAAAACACCAAGTTAGCAGCTTTGTTGGAGCAGCTGAAGAAGACTGGACTTCCAGCTGATCACTGCTATGCTGGTCAAGAGAAACTCTGCAGCAGTCAGGAGGGAGAGCAGCTTGGACTGAAGCAGGAGGCTGATACCTTCTCATAATTATGAGGAAAGTGCCCACAGTGAACCAAAACCCAACAGTGACCAGCTTCATTCTCTCAGCTCTCCTGAAGCAGAGAGCTGAGATCATGAAGAAAGTTAGGATGTAGACTCAGAATCTACTAGAAATGCAGAGCTGATGAAAAAGCTGATGAAGAAAGAAAAGACAAATATCCAAAAGAACCTGCTGTAGTTTTTGATGCTGTACCAAAAAGTGTCCTCATACTGTTACCAAACTCTGATGTTGGTGATTTAGCCTTCAGTTTAGAAGAATTTATGACAGCTTTATATATTTTTGTCACTTGTGTGTTGAAAGAGAAATATTTAAAGAACCATATTAGTAATATAATTAGTTTTGTTACTGTCTCTGCTTCTAAACACTCCTGCTCTTCCTTATGTAATGATAAACAGCAGGAGAATGCATGAAGGACCTGTGATAAATACTGTATCGATAACAAGGTTAAAGAAGTGTCTTTCAACAAATCACAGATTTGTTGGACCTGTTTACACTGTCTCTATAAGTTTTGGAAACCACAAACAAACAAACAAACAAAGGCGTCTGCTGCTCAGTCACGTGACCGCACGACAACAAACCACAGCAGAGCACGAGTGGAGGGGGGAGGGGCGACAAGAGGATGGCGACGGTTGGCCGGTTAGGCTGTGAATGGACAGCAGGCGGCAGAGCGAAGTGACGGAAGTGAAATGAGAACAGGAGTAGATGGCGGGAAAGATGATGTAGAGGTGAAATAAGATAAAAACAAAGCGGAAAAGGAGAACAACAAGCAGAGTGAAAGTAAACCTGTAATGTGGAGGAAACGGACAGTGAGCGCAGTGTAACCCTGACAACGAGACACGAGGACGGATTTAAAGTGATCATAAAATCGTCTCCAGACGGTTGTTGTTCGGTGAGTGGAACCAGATTCAGCTACAACAGCGATAAATACGCCTGCAGGGAGATTAAGAGTGCTACTATCTGGGCCCGTTGTAGACATGCATATATGAGGCGGCAGACAGAAAAGTAAAGGGGACAACATGGTGGATACGGAGGCGGCAAAGAGATGGGATGGTGGGGTGCTCTAGAAAACAGTTTTTGTCATGTAGTTGGATTGCACTTTGTCAGGCCTCTACCCTAAGATCTGACCACCTTGGGTGTCCCACCTGAAGGCTAAGCTTCTGCTGGTCCAGCTCTTAGTGTCACTGAGGCACGCAAACTCTGACTGAGGGATTTCTGAAAAAATCAAACCTACAGCTCTGCTATCACTTCAGACATAAATGAAGACAGAAAGCTAAACAGCAGTGACGTTTGTAGGGTTAGCTAGCTGGGCTAGCTGGTATATAATGATGTGCTAAGTGGTGGCTAGCTACACAGTTATGTTAGCATAATATAAACACAGTGAAGCTGGAAGATGAACACTAACTTTTTTCCATTCAATAAACCTGAGGGTTCCTGATGGTTAGGGACAAATGTAATCACATGGCAGGATGCTGTAAACAGACCAAACTTCAGTCAGGAGAACAACTGAGATAATCCATCCACAATACGAGGTTAGTCATTAATATACTGCTGCATGGGCTGGGCTGTAGAGACATCGTAAGGATTTAAAAACTGAGCTTTAAACTGAACAGTGGTAATAAAAACGGAGAGAGGCCGACAGTGATCACTGACTGTTTTTAGATGCTTGTTCAGATTAAATAGACGTATTTTTGAGTTCGTTAATTGTGAGATAACTACCATGTGGATATGGTTCAGCAAGGTAAAGACACACGACTCAATAACCTGCTGCCTGATCCATAAGGTAATAATATGGATGTGTATTAATGATGAGAGGGGAAAAAGATATAATAGTTCACAGAACACAGTGTTACTGATATAATGTTCTTATCAGCTGTGACAGCAGGTGTTGGTGAACGATATAAATGCAACGGATGATGAAGAAAAGGCTGAACTTAAAGTAAAGATGCACAGTCTGATCATTTATCTGTAACAGCTAAACAGAGCAGAGACGACGGCCGTGCTAAAAACCCAGAAGTGTGGAAAGAAAATCAGTGTCAGGAGGAGACCTTGACTTACCTTTGACTTTATTTCATTTAAACACACAGTCAGAAATGTTTTGAGGTTATTTAAATAAATATACTATTTGTTTGTAATATTGATTAGTGTGTAATTAAATCTTCCAGTAAATTGATGCGTTCTCATAAACGTGTTGAATGAATCCAGTGTGCATTTTAAAGACAACAGTAAACTAGTTAAAAACCCATCGTATTGTTGGGGAAGACCATGGAGAGAATGAAAACAGATGAAGATGATTTTTAGATACTAACAGTCTCTTCTCTGGGGATCAGAGTGGGTTTCATAAAGAAAGAGGGACGATGGATACTTTATTATGTTTGGAATCAGAAATCAGGAAAGCTCAAACAAATAAGAAAATGATGATAGCTGTCTTCTTTAATACAGCCATACAACATGTTATGGAAAGAGAGGCTCCTCATTAAACTCAGAAATCTAGGCATAAATGGCAAATTATACTATTGAATTATAAGACTGATAAAAGAATATAATTATACTTGTTTTTCCTGCTATTCTCCTGTCCACACTCCAGTCCAGTAGGCGGGATTAATGCACCTGTAAGCTGATTTGTCAAACGCCATCAAGCCCTGAAGAAGAACGGAGGAGGACAGCACTACTGTGGTAGAGGAGCGGTGTGTGTGCAGACATGGCTGCTGTTGGTGAAGCGAACTGAACTTAGAGGAGAGACACAAACTAAAGTATAGATCCACTCACGTCAGTGTGGATCTGACACTAACGTCTGTATCGCTTCATCGATGCTTGTATCAATCCCTCCAGCCTGAGTTGAAGCAGCAATGAGTTCAGTTCAGTATCTGAGAGAGTTCATCAAGGAGAGACTAACTGCTGTTTGTGAAGAAATCTTCTCAGAGGTTCAAAAAACCATCGTCCAGTATGAGGAGGAGATCAACCGTCAGCACAGACTGCTGGATATCAGCCGGAAACCCGACAGAAACTCACACATCATAGGTATGGACATGTTTTTAACTCTGTGCTGTTCAAGCTCAGATTCTTCAGTGTGACTGACTTTACTAGAAGATGTTAAACTGGGTATTTATCAGTGCTGTGGGTCAGTGTCCAGTGATGGACTATGTTGGACTGGTGCAGGTCCATGGTCATCAGGCGTCAGTGTTTTAGATCCTCTGTAAACACTGAGACTGTGCAGTAAAGATCTAGTTAGATGTCAGCAGAAAACACATTTAACAAGTTGTTAACAGACTTCTCTGAAGTTGAAGTGAAGTTTCATTTAAAGAAGGATTTCACACACTGATGTTTTCATGGTGTCACCCTGCAGTTTAGTTTGGTGAACTTTGTGTCTTTGCTCACAGTGAGGAGCTTCAATGCTAACATGTTAGCGTGTAGCTGTGAGTGTGCACAACTATTTCCCTGAGCTGTTGTGTGTCTGTGGCTCATAATGGGTCATATGACAGGCTGATCACCATTTATTCAGGTTTTGATTCATGCTTTATAAAATAGTTTGAGTTTATGTATCAACACATTAGTGATTATTTTTCTTCTGTTTCTTTGTTCTTCAAGATCTACCACAACATCATGACTGTAAGGAAGAGGAGGGTCTGGATGAGCAGCAGGTCTGTAACCAGGAGAGGAACTCCAGTGTGGACCAGGAGGACCCAGAGCCTCCACAGATTAAAGAGGAACAGGAGGAACCCTGCAGCAGTCAGGAGGGAGAGCAGCTTGGACTGAAGCAGGAGGCTGAAGGCATTATCGTCTGGACTGATGAAGAGCAGCTCAGACTGATGGAGACCATCCGGAAACCTGTGATAAAGTTACACAGAATAGGTATGTAAGACTGTGATGTCTTAATAACATTGAATATGACTCACGGGCGTCACAGTGGAACAGTGGTTACCACTGTTGGCTCACAGCAACAAGGTTTGACTCCACCATGTGTCCGGGCCTTTCTGTGTGGAGTTTGCATGTTCTCCCCTTGTTCACTCTCCAGAGACATGCAGACAGCTGGGTTAGGTTAGTTGATCATTCTAAATTGCCCATAGGTGTGAATGTGAGTGCGAATAGTTGTCTGTCTCTCTGTGTTGGCCCTGCGACAGACTGTTGACCTGTACAGGGTGAAGCCTGCCTCTCCCTATGGTAGCTGGGATTGGCTCCAGCCCCCCACCACCCCAGACCCTGATAAGGACAAGTGGAAGAGAATTGATGGATGCATGTCAGATATGGGCTCAAATTGTGGTCATAAATATTTTGTCATTGTAAATCAAATGCGTAGTTGTGAACTCAGTTTTGTAACCTTTAAACCAAAATATCTGAAAATGTTATTGTGATCGAGGATGTCACTTTAAGAGAGACAAATTTGACTTCCTGAACTATGAATGTCTGGGTGATAAGGTGCTGACTCTATGCATCCACAATCTCAACAGGGTGTCTGATAAGAACAGATGGCTTATCCACAAAATCCACTTCCACTCATGTATCTTTCGTTCACTTATTTATTGAACAGGAATCCGGGTTACACATCCATACTGTGAGTGAGTGGATTTGGAGTGTAGTAAAATGCTGTGTGGTGAAGTGAGTGTGTGGTTTCTGTTGGGAAAGCACATACAAGTCTTAAGTTTTACATGAACAGAATGAATTAAATGGGTAATACAACAATGCAAACAATACTGTGTAAAACATTTACCCAACATAAGGGAGTATCAACAAAAGCAAATTTTACTATTTACATCAATCCTAACTGGACTCTTTACACAAGGGCAAACACGAGAAATTAGTGACGGCCCTTTAACCCTCTGGGGTCGACAGACGTGCCGGCGCATCAAAATCACATGACCAATTTAAGACGACACAGCAGCAAGATGCAGCGACCCAGAGTCTCCCTTTCACTGTGGGTCGAAAGTGTGGACTTCAAACTAGTGATGGTGAGATGAAGCCTGGTGGTGAACTGAAGCTTTCCATCCAACTGGTCGACTCCTGGTTTGAAGCATTGTGATGATTCATTTGCTCTACTGCGCTATCAAGTGGACGATTCAAGTGAAACAGGCTCAATGATTATAATGATGTGATGTGTAAACCTCTAAACCGAATAAATAAATTGTTTTCATGGTTATTTATCCCGAATATTGTCTCAGTATGTCTGATACGAAAGAGAAAGTGGAAACTATCAGGACAGAGTTTTGGTATGATTGTGTAACTGTGTAATCATGTTTACATTGGGATGCAAAAGTTTGGGCAACCTTGTTAATAGTCATTATTTCCCTGTATAAGTCGTTGGTTGTTACAATAAAAAATGTCAGTTAAATATATCATATAGGAGACACACAGTGATATTTGAGAAGTGAAATGAAGTTTATTGGATTTACAGAAAGTGTGCAATAATTGTTTAAACAAAATCAGGCAGGTGCATAAATTTGGGCACCACAAAAAAGAAATGAAATCAATATTTAGTAGATCCGCCTTTTGCAGAAATTACAGCCTCTAAATGCTTCCTGTAGGTTCCAATGAGAGTCTGGATTGTGGTTGAAGGTATTTTGGACCATTCCTCTTTACAAAACATCTCTAGTTCATTCAGGTTTGATGGCTTCCGAGCATGGAGAGCTCTCTTTAACTCACACCACAGGTTTTCAATAACATTCAGGTCTGGGGACTGAGATGGCCATTCCAGAACGTTGTACTTGTTCCTCTGCATAAATGCCTTAGTGGATTTTGAGCAGTGTTTCGGGTCGTTGTCTTGATAATGCGGGATGGAAGGATATCATGCATAGAATTTGAGCTTCTCGATCGTTCAATATAATCCCTTAAGAGTAGGGAGTGATAACACCTCAAAGTGAGAAAAGGTCGACATGAATCCTAAAACCGGAACAGGATTCAACACGAGAGTGAGGGTGTAAAGCCTTCAGTAATTAAACTTTTCCAATAAAATGATTAATAAATTGCTCAGGCCGATCCAGGACAGGGATTTATCACTAAATTACAAATTTTGAATAACATTCAGGTAGGGCTGCACGATTTTGCAAAAAATGAGAATCACGATTTTTTTGCTTAGAATTGAGATCACGATTCTCTCACGATTTTCTTTTCCAATATAAATATTAATAGCACTTATTAACTGCACATCAACTTCGTAACAGTTGAAACTGAACATAAAAACAATAAATAAACATAAAAACAATAAATGCCTCACATTTTGTCGTTGCCGCAAAATGTTGTACTGCTTGAAATTCCGTCTCCACCGTTGCTCGACACTGCGTGTATAGAGCAGGTAGTGCAACAATAGAGAAATAGTTGCGGGACGGCACTGTGTAGCGTTTGTCTAGGGCAGGGGTCAGCAACCTTTAACACCCAAAGAGCCATTTGGACGCGATTTCCACACGAAAGAAAACTCTGGGAGCCGCAAATACTTTTTGACATCTAAAATGAACATAACACTGTATATATTGGTTTTTTTTTTTACCTTTATGCTTTGTGTGAACAACTGAGGTGTGTTGCTTAAATGCATGAAGTGCTACAGAGAAAATTACATTTTATTTATGTAATTAACACATTTTGAACTTTGCAAAATTCCGCCTAACTATGTATTTTACCTGGTTAATATGTGTGGCGGGGCGTGGACTGCAGTGCCGCTGCAGGGGAGGCGGACGCACCTTAGCGGTACCCGCAATCACGCCTCGCCGCCTTAACGTCTGTGCCACCTATGCTGTTGTGTTGGTGTGTGTCGGGCTGCGAGCTTTAACACCGGCTGTATGCGTAAAGCAACCGTGTGTGAAAAGTGGTCAGTAAAAAGATGCTGAAAAGCGTGTTCATGGAAACATAGTCGGGTCTGCCGTGATGTTTACAATGGGACTTCCGCTCCTGAACCTCTGTGCACAGCGTTTGCTGTACGATCGGGGCTGTACGAAGTCACTTTCATCTTTACGCACGACTGTAAGCTGTCGTCTGTGAGGCGTGAACGTGTTTGTTTTTGGAGAACAGCTGCTGACATAATGTGGATCCGAAGATCCATAATTGGCCTACCTGGGGTTGGCGGGCGTTTCGGCGGGTATATCGGCTTCCGCAAGTGTGACGCTTATTTTGATCGATCAAAAACTAATAGAATATAATTTTATATTTATATTTCAATATCACAATAATCTTCCAATTTAGAACTACGAGTTAAAAAAAGAACTAACATAAATAAAATAGACTTTAGCTAATTACTTACAAAAAATTATTTATTTCCCCGACCCACGCGGAGCCGTAGAAGGACTAAAGATCCGCATGCGGCTCCGGAGCCGCAGGTTGCCGACCCCTGGTCTAGGGTGTTGATCATTTTCCTAAATCCCTCGTTTTGCACAGTGTTGATGGGAGCCATATCTTTAGCCAGGTGATAAGTAATAGCCTCTGTAATTTCTTTGTGCCTGCGGGAGTTCGACGTGTATAGGGAAGCGCTGTATAAGGTTCCCGTTATTGATGTTTGGGTGGTTGACCGGGACAGATTTTCTCCTGTCACTTTCTCGTCATCCCTGACGTGTTCTCCGTTGTTTCTTTCCTGCCAATTTGAGCATCACACGGCACAGCTTCTGTATCACGTGGTATAAGGCTCCGCCCTTGTCATTTGTTGAGCAGGAAGAGTGAGCGCTTGTTTTCATGCAGGTTATGTCCCGGATCAAAATGCGGTACAATCGTCGTTGTCTTTTTTTTTCTTCTTCTTTTTTTTAAATCGTTGTCATTTGGAAATGAGATCGCACGTAAGTATGAATCGAGATCGCGATTTTCTAACGATTAATCGTGCAGCCCTACATTCAGGGGTTGTGGCTGTTAGTCTCAATAATATCTGATAGGAAAGCTGCTTTAGCTGCCTTAACACAGTTCTGGTACAGAGAGCGGCTCCTACAAAGAATGCCATAGGATATCTGAAGCCTATCTTTCTTGGTTAGATTTGAACAGTTTACAGGTCTGAGTAAGTATGAATAAATATTGTATTCTGTTTTGGAAAATATGGAATTCAGAATTTCTAAACCTAAATTTATCAGACAAGAAGAGAGTTTACATGGCATTTCAAGCACAGTCAAAATGTTTACCACTGTGTGAAAGAGCTGTGCCCCAGCATGCCTTCTTATAACTTTTGCCAATCCAGACATCCACATTCATTTACCAAAAAAACCCAATATCTATTGATCACCTATTGAACATCTATCTATGAATTTGAACTTTGAACTTTGCTAATAAGAGTGTCAGAACTAAAAACAGTAAATATTTTCTCAAATGTTTGTTTTGCTATCATTTTTCCCCTTGTGCCTTCAGATGTCCAACAGCAGCATGCTTTTGAGGAAGAGGAGATTTTTACCGACCAGCAGGTCTGTAACCAGGAGAGGAACTCCAGTCTGGACCAGAAGGACCCAGAGCCTCCACAGATTAAAGAGGAACAGGAGGGAGAGCAGCTTGGACTGAAGCAGGAGGCTCATGTCTTCATGGTGACACCCGCTTACGAGGAAAGTTCCCACAGTGAACCAGAACCAAACAGTGAGCAGCTCCTTCCTCACAGCTCTCCGGAAGCAGAGAGCCGAGATCATGAAGGAAATCAGCATGTGCACTCAGGATCTACTAGAATTGCAGAGCAGAAGAAGAGACACAGAAAGAGAAGTCGCAGTCAGAGAGTAGACAACACTCCTGTGTCAGCGGGTCAAAGTAGAAAGGACACAAAGAACAAGTATGTACAATGTGACGTGTGTGGAAAAACTTTGCAGAATAAATACATGACTACACATCTAAGACTTCACACAGGTGAGAAGCCGTATTCTTGTAGCATATGTGGGAAAAGATTTGCTGACCCGTCAGCGTTCAGAATACACAAGAGAATTCACACAGGTGAGAAACCGTATTCCTGTAGCACATGTGGGAAAAGACTTGCTCACTCATCAGGGCTCATAAAACACACGAGAATTCACACAGGTGAGAAGCCGTATTCCTGTAGCATATGTGGGAAAAGATTTGCTGACCCATCAGTGTTCAAAAAACACACGAGAATTCACACAGGTGAGAAGCCGTATTCTTGTAGCACATGTGGGAAAAGATTTGTTACCTCATCAGCGTTCAAAACACACACAAGAATTCACACAGGTGAGAAACCGTATTCTTGTAGCACCTGTGGGAAAAGACTTGCTGCCTCATCAGCATTCAAAACACACACAAGAATTCACACAGGTGAGAAACCGTATTTTTGTAGCACCTGTGGGAAAAGATTTGTTACCTCATCAGCGTTCAAAACACACACAAGAATTCACACAGGTGAGAAGCCGTATTCTTGTAGCACATGTGGGAAAAGATTTGCTGCCTCATCAGCGTTCAAAACACACACAAGAATTCACACAGGTGAGAAACCGTATTCTTGTAGCACCTGTGGGAAAAGACTTGCTCACTCATCAGGGCTCATAAAACACATGAGAATTCACACAGGTGAGAAACCATATTCTTGTAGCACCTGTGGGAAAAGATTTGCCCAGAGGATACACTTAAAGAAGCACATGAGAATTCATACTGGTTAAAATGTTCATACTTATAAAATGTGGGGAAACCGTGAGTCATTGGTGAACACCTGAGATGATCCATATTAAAGTCAGTATTTTAGATCCAAAACAGTAAAGACATCTCGGGGTTGTTTGTTCAGTTTATTACCATATTCTTTTATTTACAAGAAAACTTTAAGATTAAAGTTACACTTTAATCTTACACTTGTTAAGCAGAACAGTATGCTCCTGTTCTGCTGGTTCATTGTTAAATTTAATTCATTGTTTAAATTTAATTCATTGTTAAATTCCATTGATTTAAGTGTTGTTCATGTGTTTTTAGGGTTTATTAAGATTTTAAGATTTTTGTCTTACAAAGATGTAATCTCAAATGTGTGAAAGCAGCATAACAGAGTGTTCTGCCTTATTTTACACAAGTTTTTCTTTGTTTCTGACAGTGGTGTTCTATCAGGACAAGCTTGCACTGTCAAATTTAAAACAATACTGATAAATTAAAATGTGCCAAAATAAAGCAATGTCTCTCCTTTAATTTCAGACAGCGCTATCATAAAGCTCCTCACCTTCATTTAATATTTAATCTATTTATATTACTGCCATCTTGTGGCTGCAGGTGGTTATTGTCACTGAAAGCTGTTCTTCTTTCATGTGTAGTACTCAATTTAAAATATTACTGCTTACCTTCAGAACTATTAATAAATTAGCTCAGAGTTATCTTAGTGAACGTCTTAGGCCACATTCTCCTGCTAGAACACTTAGATCTGCTATGAACTACTTCTGGCGCAAGCTAGAGGGGTGACCATGCATTTGCTCTGGCTGCCCCCGTACTGTGGAATAACCTTCCTCTCGGTATCTGCGCCTCTCATTCTATTGCATTGTGTAAATCATGACTGAAGAACCACTTATTCAATCTTGCCTTTCCTTGTAGTTAACATTTCACTTGTGATTTTACATTATGTACTTTTATGCTTATTTTAATTCTTTGTTTGATATGTATCTGCTGCTTCTCTTATGTATCAGTGACAGCCATCTGCTTGCATACCTAGTACTTGCTTTAGTCCTATTTCTATTTACCTTTCTTTTATTCTCTATGTCTACTTGTTAAGCACCTTGGTATACCCTTGGTTTTTAGGTGTGCTTTATAAGTAAAGTTTATTATTAGTAGTAGTAGTAGTAGTAGTGTTATTATTATTATTGTTGTTGTTGTTAAAATTTCCATCTATAGTGCAGACACACAAAACAAGTTGTATGTTTTAATCCAATCTAATTTACCTAGTTAAATTGCTACATAGTGGAGGAAGATGTTTGTGTTTGTTTTGGGGATGGCAATTGTTTCTGCTTGCCTTTTTTTGAAAGTCACATGTTTCTGATGTTGTTTTATATAAACATAGAAACAGATATTTTGCTTCTTTGGATAAAAATGTTCCAGGACATCATAGAGGGTAAAACTGGGAGTGACATACATGAGAGCAAGCAGTGGGAGGGGTCCTTGCAAGCCTGGAATATAAAGTTAATGTTATTTTAATATTTCTACTTAAAAGTAATTAGTGTCATAATTAAATTAGCTGAATAAATCACCTGGATGACTGAACCACAAAAAACAGTGGAGTCACTGTGATGAAGGTTTAGTCCACACCAGACTCAGCTCTACTATAAAGGTGAGTCTAATTTGTTCACTCTAGGTTAAAAATCTCTGTAGAAACAAAAGTTTTGTCCTTTTATATTAACACTAGAATTACTGAGCCTTTTTTCCCTGGTGCAAGTCCCTACTACTAGATTTACTGGCCTGCGCAGATTTGCGTAAATTCCCCCCGACCTTAACACCTCTTGGCACCCCGCTGAGATTTTCACAGGTCGTCAGCTCCATTGTTCTCCTGCTTTTGTTGTGCAAACACACCCTCCCCCAACCCCTAACCATGAGAGATTCAAGTTTTTCCTTCCCTGCAAGGCTGCTTTCCTTCCTTACCTGCCTGCATGCCAGTCCATAAACATATATACACAGAGTTGTACATATATTTATATAGCCACACCTTATATAATATGCATAAAGTCTAGTTATACACACAGACACATCTATATCATATATGCACACACACATATATATATATATATATATATATATATATATATATATTATATATATAATATGTATACATATATATATATAATATGTATACATATATATATGTATACATATATATATATATATATATATATATATATATATATATATATTATATATATATATATATATATATATATATATATATATATATTGTATATATATATATATATGTGTATATATATATATATGTGTATATATATATATAATATGTGTATATGTATATATATATAAAATGTTTGTATAGTGCACTTTCTATACCTTGCTCTGTCCACTTTTTTGCAATGACAATGCAGATTTTCCACTTGTGGGACAAATAAATGCAGATTTGCTGTGTGTGTGTGTGTGTGTGTGTGTGTGTGTGTGTGTGTGTGTGCAACATTGGCATTTGTTTACTTAGATCCAAGGCAGGCCAAACCTCTGTGTTACAACCTACATACAAAAGACAGACATTCACAATATATGGGTACACAAGTCTGTTTTATTTCAAAGTCTTTCAAACTTTGAAACGAACCTTGGTAGGGAACAGCTGTTCCCTACCAAGCATTTCTTGCAGCTGGCAACAACGGTCGTGCATTCAGTATAGTTGTGACTTCCGCAAAAAATGTGGTCAAAATCTCATGAGTAAGTTGAAGCATTTCTATCAGGCATTTCTGAAAGTTGTAACACAGAGGTTTGGCCTGCCTTGGATCTGAGCAACTCTGAGTGAGCAAATGCAAATGTGCCAGGCCTCAAGGACAATGGGTGGTTTGCACAACAAAAGCTGTAGGAGAAACAAGCTGACGACCTGTGAAAATCTCAGCAGGGGTGCTTAACACCTCGGGACTTGCACCAGAAAATAAAAAAGCCAGTAATTCTAGGGGGTATTGGGTTTAGGGAAGTTACGCAAATTTGCGCAGGATAGTAAACCTAGTGTTAAGGAAGTTGTTGGAGCAGAAAGACACCTGCTGCAATGGTGAGCTGTGTGGCAGACAAGGGGACCCAAACAGGACTCCAACACTAAAAATGAAACTTAGAGGCAGCTTTATTTGCTGTGAAAACAAATTGCCAAAACAAAACCCCTAAAATAAGCAAACAAAAGATGAACTAGAACTAAGACTCTGGCAACAAAGGAACTCATGACATAACTAAAAGAACATCAAACACACACTCTGCCACACATCGGATTTGGAGGAAGACTGAAGACTTAAATACATACGCATGATATCAAATCAAAATTTATTTATATAGCCAGACCGTTCTCACTCCCGAGGCTTAACATCCTGACGTCTTGTCACGTCCCGCGGCATTCCTGAGGAACGCGAAAGGTGACCTTTCGCGTTCTTATGGTATGCACCGGGTTATGGATGAAATCCAGTGGAATGACGCTCCCACGGTAATAGACCTAAACCTAACCTTATTCCTAAGGTTAACCAGCACTTTAATGATGTTAAATAGTATTGTAGCGGGCCAGGGCTTTTCGGGGTTTGTTCTGACAGTTATGTTCTGTTGCCATGGTTACAGGTGACGCTCTCTCTACGACTGTGTGTTTCCGGGTGAGAGAGCGCCATTTTTGTGTTGTTGTTGTTGTTGCTGCGCCGAGCGTTGGTGTTAGCTGGTGTGTGCTCTGGGGTTGAATGCTAATAAATGGCTGTGCTCCCAAGACCAAACGAAACCTCTGTCTCCTCCTTGTCTGAGCTCGCGACATTGGTGTCAGAAGTGGGATAGCTCACCCTCGCCGGAATGGAGAGACACACTCAGAGGCTGGAGCAAGCCATCGAGGAGAGAATTCGCTGCTTGGGAAGTGGGCGATTGAAGAGAGAGCAAGCAAGCGGCCATGTAAGTCCCACGACGGGTCCCGACTGCGCGAGCGCACCGCGGCAGCAGCCCGTCATGACCGACACTAGGACACTGCTTCATGGGCTGCCTCTGTGGACCGACACGCCGGGCCCCCGACAGCGAGCAGTGATGCCTGCAACGCCAGCTAAGGTACCGAAATACAACAGGCTAACCCCTGAATACTTTGGATTACTTAATATATTATCATGTTGTTTACAACTACGTGAATGTACTATTGCTGTGATTTATTACTGTTACTGAAGGTCCGCGGCTCCGAAACGTAGTAAAGGGACCTCTGGCTAATACATCGGGTTCCGTGTCGGGCTGGTAGCCGAAAACTAGCTTTACTTTGTTGTCTGGGTCAACTTTGCTTGCGGGAGACAGAGAGAGGCGTTGAAAGGCTTCTCCAACGGAACTTATTTTTTCCGGAGGAAAACACGAACACAGTGTACAGCTGAGTCTTAATAGCTTACTTACAAATGGGCTCGTCAGGCACTCTTCTTGGCTGCTGTGATTATTATTATATTTACATGCTTCCAGCTCCCGTTTTTGCTCCGTGACAGCTCGGACTTTTCCTTTCTGTCCGTCCCTCGCTCACAGACACATAACGGGTATGGTAGTCCATTCTTGCTGCAGCACGGACTACACTGCCCATCAGGCTACATTCTTTAGAGCTATGCCTGTAGCATTCTGTCTATTAGCTTAGCACAACAACAACAACAAAAAGGCGCTCTCTCACCCAGGAAACACGCAGAGAGAGAGCGCGTCACCCTGTAACCATGGCAACCGTAACGCTGCCGCCTGGAACAACAGAACATAGCTGTCAAACAAACCCAAACAATCCTGACCCGCGACAATATGAAACAGGGAAGTACCGCCGTGTAATCCATTTATTTCAACAAAGTAACTGTATTCTGAATACCACCTTTTTAAATGGTAACTGTAACGGAATACATATTTTGTATTCTAAATACGTAACGGCGGTACATGTATTCCGTTACTCCCCAACACTGGCCCCGTCAGAGCAGCATGAGCTCCAGGCCCTCACCATAGCACTCGAGAGGCGGTTTGGGCAGCGGCACTCCACTGATCAGAGCAGGGAGCAGCTGACCAACCGGAGCCGTCGGCCGGGGGAGAGCCTGGGCACCTTTGCAGTGGACGTGTTGCTGTATGCTTGTCGTGGCTACCCGGAGTTCCCAGCAGCGGCCCGTGAGGAGCTTAGCCTGCATGCTTTTCTGCGAGGGCTTTTTCCAGAGGGACTGCGCCAACATGTCCGTCTGGCCATGCCTCAAGCTCTTCGTGAGGTTCTCCTCGAGGCTGAAAGGGCCGAGCTGGTGCTCACCTCGCAACCTAACCAACAGGTGTCCCCCCCCAAACTACCCCCGAATCAGAGCCGCAGACTACGACAGGGAGGGGGAGGTCCCGGAGATAGGCCAGCTGCAGCCCTCGGTGCCCTGGAGGCGTCCCTGTCGACAGACTGACCGCTGCTACCGGTGCGATGAGCCCGGCCACGTGGCGCCCGCCCCGAAGGCCAGAACTATGTGGCCTCAGGGGAATGAGAGGGGGAGCGGTGCCGCGAGGGGACCACCGCTCCAGATTCCTGCCCCCCTCCAAGAACGATGCACGATGAACGTGGTGGGCCTAGTCGGGCACCTCAAGGGACTCTACCTGAGCTGCTGTGTTGAGGACCAGCCCTGCCAGGCCCTAGTGGACATGGGGTCCACCATTTCCCTAATACGCCCTGGTGTGCTCCCTGGAACATCTGGGCCGCTTGTGATGGGTTGGTCGCCCACCGACACCCAGCTGATGACGATGACGGGGGAGAGAACTGACATGTGGGGGAAGAAACCGTTGTGGATCCGAGTGAAGGATCTGGAGCTGGTGCACGACTTCTGGCTTGCTGACATCCAAGACCAGTACATCATCGGCCTTGATCTGCTGACCCGCTGGGGGGCCTGTGTTGACACCGCAAAGCTGGCTATCACTCTTGTGAAAGAGACTCTGGCCCTCCAGTGCGGTCAAAAGCAGGGAACCAGAGACAGACAAGCCAGGCTTCAGGCAGCTGCTGCTCGACAGACTTTGGACCCCGGTGGCTCTGGACCATCTCTACTCGCCTCAGCTCCAGTCTCTAACCCCGACAAACCTCCCTCGACCGAGACAACCCTGTTAGGTTTTGTATTGTTGATTGTCATTTATGCTTAGAAATATCTACTCATATATGCTTAGATTTTTATAGTTAGTTGTAGATTAATAGAGGTTTGATCCTTAGTAGTCTGCAGACACACGTTGTGTGCATTCCAGAGCACTCTGGCTTTCACACCCACATCTTGGGACCATGGGAGAGGCCGTGCCTTGTCTTATTGTTTTATGGTATAGGAGGACACCTACTCTGTATCTGGTTAAGCATAAGAGTCTTTTGTTTAGATGGACCGCTAGACTCCTGGCACCAGCTTTGGGGAGTCTTCCTGGGGTCACATCTTGACCCCACACACACACACACACACACACACACACAGTTACACACACAGATGCATGCACACACACACACACACACACACAAGGTATTCTTTGTTCACATGTATAGGGCTTTGGAGTTGACGTCACTGGAGGTGGGCCACGCCCCCTTTCCGCCATGACAGTTGGCTAGACACAAGATATAGCTTCAGCTATGGTTCGTACGTGTTGTGTTATCAGTTGCAACGTTTGATCACACGATCGTGAAGGCAAGAAGCTGGATAATGGGCTCTCTTTTCATCGTTTTTCAACCTGGAGGCAACGTGAGGGATCCCATGTATCCGATATTACTAAACAAAGACGTCAGGCTTGCATTGCAGCGGTGAGACGAGCTGATCGAGTTCTGTGCAATCCCCAGCTTTTTGTTGGTTTGGTCTCCGCATCTTCTTTCCGGTGAGTTCTAAATTAATTCATATCACTATTAAAATGCTTTTAGTGTTATTTTCAATGTGCTGAGGTCATAGATAATGAGATAAAACATGCTAATGTGTGATGCTGCAGAACCACGTCATGTCATCATGTCGACTGAGTAGCTTATGATTTAGCATTATTGCAGGCAAACCAGCATATGAAATGGATGTAACAAATCCAGACTGGGCACCAACACTGCTCATGGGCCTCTAAAAACATACTAAATTGCTCTCATTGTACACTAATCCGCACATAACTTCCAGATGAATCAGACACCTGTCATGTGCACTAATTTTATCTTACAGGCTTTTATTGGCTTTTATGTCATATGTTAATGAACCTATGCATATTCATGTAACCACAATAAAAGGAGTGCTATGGGGAACCTGGCTGAGAGTCTGACGGTGGTCAAGTGGCTGGAACGACACTTGGCTCCAGACAGGCCTCCTCATGCATGAGTAACACAAAGAACATTGCCTACTTGTGTCTTGTTCTTGCTGTGTAATTACATTGCCTTCAATGTTCCAGCGAATGGGTTCAAGCTACGAACCTATCAACCCAAGCTGTTGATGACCTGTGGCAGCGCCAGCGGTTGAGGTGCCTCCTTGGCCAGAATGTGGACATCATTGCCGCTAGTGACAGAGACTGCAGGCAGACGCGGCTGGTTCAGCACACCATCGACACCGGCTCTGCTCAACCCATCTGTCTGCACCCACACCAGCTGCCCCTCTCAAAACGGCAGGGAGAGTGGGCCCAGGAGGCACTGGGCGTGGCTACTGCTCGGGCCACACCCGGCGGATGGGGGTGGCTCTCGTTGACCATGCAGCAGCTGAAGCAGAAGCAGGAGGCTGATGCGACGTTGGTTCAGGGCCTGGCTGGAGGCGGCACGAGCCCAGGCTGGACAGGAGTGTCGGGACAGGGGCCTGAAGTGAAGGCCTACTACTCCCAGTACAACAACCTGGAGACCCACGACGGCCTCCTGTACCGGAGATGGCGGGCCCCCGGGCAGGGCAGAGATCTCCTGCAGCTGTTGGTGCCTCAGTCGCAGGTGCTCGAGCTTGTCCACGGCTCGGTGGGGGCCGGCCACTATGGGAATGCCAAAACTCTCCGCCGTCTCAGAGGACGATTCTATTGGCCTGGCTGTTGACGGGATGTGGAACTTCATGTGCACTGCTGCGACACCTGCACGGCACAGAAGGGCCCGACTCAACGCTCCACTGCCCTCCTTCAGCGGTACCTGGTGGGGGCCCCGATGGAGCGAGTGGGAGTGGATGTCCTAGGACCTTTCCCCGTCCCCGAGGCAGGGAACCGGCGCAAGTCGGTGGCCAGGGACTGCTATAGGAGGCTGAGGGAGCGGCCACGAGTGGTTCATGACTGCGACACTAGGTGCCGAGGGGGAGCTTTCGTGCCTGGCGACAAGGTTTAGGTGTACTGCCCAGTTCGCAAGAGAGGGGTGTCCCCCAGGCTGTGCAGCCACTGGCAAGGGCTGGCGGAAGTCGTGGGGCGGCTAACAGAAGTGGTGTGCCAGATCCACATGCCGGGCCCAGGGCGCGTGGCAGTGTTGCACCAGGTCAGGCTCTCACGGTACCGCCTGCCCGCTCCAGCAGCCACCGGGGCAGGGGATGCTGGTGGCACCGCAGGTTCTCATCCGAGTGACTCTTCCCCTGCTGGTCGAGATTTGCCTGCACGCCGAAGGAAGACGCATTGACATTTGCAGGACTTTGTGTTGGGTAATGGGGTTGTCGGGGACGACTGACCCCTTAGGTGGGGGCAATGTAGCGGGCCAGGGCTGTTCCGGGTTTGTTCTGACAGTTATGTTCTGTTGCCATGGTTAAAGGTGACGCTCTCTCTGCAACTGTGTGTTTCCGGGTGAGAGAGCGCCATTTTTGTGTTGTTGTTGTTGTTGCCGCGCCGAGCGTTGGTGTTAGCTGATGTGTGCTCTGGGGTTGAATGCTAATAAACGGCTGTGCTCCCTGGCTAGACCAAACGAAACCTCTGTCTCCTCCTTGTCTGAACTCACCACAGTATTTTCCCAAGCGATTTTAAGATAAAGAGCAAACATGTGTAGATCGAGTCCAAACGGTTCTCATATTTCCTCATTTTTCTGATCTTGTCATTTAGGAACGTGTTGGGTGCCCAAAAACGTAATATGTTGACAATTTGTCACCTAGCGTAAAATGTTACGCTTTGGAAGTGAGAACGTGTTGATATAACACTTGTTAAAAACAACAAAGTTGACCATAGTGCTTCAGAGTCAGTGAAAGCATGACACAATTAAAACAAAACTATAAGAAAACAGGGCAGGAAACAATAGGTGACAACACAACAAGCCAGTTAACAGCCAACTGGTTGGAATCAAAAGTCAAAGTAAAAAGAAGACTGGATAGACTCGGCGGTATGAATATGAACAGGGAGGTTATTCTAGAGCAGGGGTAGGCAACCTTTCTGATGACGAGTGCCATCTAAAATTTCCTCAGAAGTCAATGTGCCATATAATTGCATTAGCAATACATTTAATAACTCTCTATATTAACAGTTACACAGTATATAGAACAACTTTATAGAATATTATTTGTTCACAGATGTTGGCAGCTATCAGCGAATACTTATCAGCTATTTTGAAACAAATCCATAACAAGAACTCCATAACAGCAAATGAACTGTACAACAGAAACAGCTAAGACACCGTCATTAACAAGTGGCACAACTAATGTGTCTATGCAAGCTAATTTGCGATGTGCACTGCTGGCTCGGCCATTTATTTTTTTAATGCACCTTCTCAGAATAATACACTGCGTGCTGTGCCCGTGTTGTTGGTATATGTATGATTTCTATACAGTTTATATCAAAAAATAACTTTGGTTGTAAGATTCAGATAATTATTTAATAAAAGCGAGACATTTTAAATGAGAATAATAAAGAAAAGTATTTCTTTGTGCCCCCCTTTCCCTGTTAATGCCCTACCTTGCCCCATGGCAAATCTTTGCTAGACCCGCCCCTGCACAGTTCCAGCTGTCAGCTACTTACAAAAGGATCCTGGTGTTATTTGTCTTTTACAAACAGTTCATAACATCCCTTCAACTCATTCATGTCACCTAAAATGTAAACCTGTTTCTTCATCACCTGTTCAGCTCTGATGATTCAGTAAGAACATCTCCTGGTTTCATCTTCATGTTTTTCTCTCACCACATATCCAAACCGATATCATGACCAGCAGCTTAACAGCTGTGGCTCCAGCAAACATCAGCTGATACTAGAAATTAATATTAAATAAATTCTAACAACAACTGATCAAGCTTAAGCGCGCTGCTGTTGTTTAGCGCGACATCCACTGGTTTCCTATTTCTGGCGCAAAGTGGGCGATAAACAAATAAAAGAGAAAAGCTGATCATTGATCAGTTTCATGATTGAATAAAAGAAGAAGAGGCAGCTGAAAGTGTAAAGACGCAGAATTACTCCAGCTTTGTGTCTTTTTCCATTCTAGCTGAAGTACGGGACAAACTGTGTTCCTTTTCAGCTCAATACCAAACGTGTAATATTTTCTCTGAATACAGGACGATTCCGTTTTTACGGGATGGTTGGCACATCTACTAACTAACCTTATGAATAAAATAAAGTTCGCTATCAGTAACATCATAGCACCCACCCAGCTGTATAGAAACTCCGTCATGCTAGCTACCACGCAGTACAAGTTATTGTAACTGGGTGTAAAATGTCAGCACAACGAAAATAAACTCAAACTAAACTTAGTTTATATCTGACCCAGACAGACTGCAGGCCATAACTTCTTATCTGAAGTTCAGTTCACCTTACACTCAGACCGGCGGCCGCCTCAGGTCTCTCCTCCTCCTGCCTCCCCTTTCTCTCATCCACCTGCTGGCCTCTGTGGAAGCTCCGCCATAGCCACCACCAAACAACTGAGCTATTTTTACACATCTGGCTAATCCACCACCTTTCATTGTCTATACCGTTACAAAAAAAACCCAAAAACCATCAGCCCATAAAAACGAAAAATGCCAAGGGTTGCCAACCCCTGTTCTAGAGTCTAGGTACTATGGCTGCAAAGGCCCGGTCACCTTTCGATTTCAGTCAAGACCTAGGTTGCATCTGTTTGGATCTACTGAAGGATCCGGTGACTACAGCCTGTGGACACAGCAACTGCATGAACTGTATTACCCGGGGTGTGTTTAATAAAACTAAAAGCGTTGCTCACACACATAAAGAGTATTGAGATTAAGGAAAGTTAATATAAAGGATAAAGCCCAGAACATGATATTGTCAACCAAGTTTGAATAATTAAAGGAACATTAGATGAACACAGTAGATTACTGAGGTGTAGCAGAGAGAAGCTGTTTGTTTTCTATCCCTTACAGGAGAAGATTCCCACTAGAGAGGGACCCAGAAAAGGAGCAGAGACCACTTAAGCATGAAGTGTTTTTAAGTGGGAGCTGGCGTTTTATTATTGGACCACCTAGATGACATGAGGTTGTTGTCTGATTTGCTGAGTCAGGGGACGGCTAGAGAGGGTCAGAGCGAGGGCAGTGGACCTGGGAATGGATGGATGCCATTAAGGGACGTAGAGGTGATAGAGTGGGTCGAAGAGTGACACAAGAAAATGGTGTAGTGACGTCTCTTCCAGAGACGTCAAGAGAGGGAATTGTGGAATTACAGGGATTGTTTTACATAACCATCATCTTTAACATTGCATTAATTATCATTTCATCCAAGCATTTATTGAAGTTGCTGGCATTATGTTATAATTTGTATTACAGGGGTTATCATAATCAAATATTAACATGTTTATTACAGGTGCAGTTAGAACCACTTAAATCGTTGAGTTAAATCTATAATTTTAAAAAGCTTATATGCTGAGTATATTGTTACAGTAAAATACTAGCTGAGCAAAGGCCTGAATGTATTCAGCTTCTTGTTGCATTTGAGTCTGCCTAGCAACAGGTGACAGAAGGAGGACAAGTCCATGGGGACCTCAAAGGCCTGAGATCATCACCATATTTGGATGGATGCCAGAAAGGGGAACTTCTGTGTCTGCATTTATCTCTTAGAATAGATCAGTGTCTGTAGAAGAGGCAAATAATGTTCTGAACATGCAAATTATGTGCTTGTAAACGCATGAGGGGGCGTCATAATACCCTGATGTTATAAAAGCAATCTGAAGTGTATTTTTGGGTGGGGATTTACAACTGATGGTTTCCAGTGTACGTCTCCCCACGCTGCGTGCATTCATTAAAATCAATTGTTTGATCGACCTCTTCTGGACCATGATTGTTTTACTCTCGTCCTCAATTTCGGACCCGTAACAGAAGTTTCTTGGATGAAGAGGACAGGAAGGGAATCCACAGCTGCCCTCAGTGCAGGAAGACTTTCACATCGAGGCCTGTCCTGGAGAAAAACACCATGTTAGCAGCTTTAGTGGAGCAGCTGAAGAAAGATAAGATAAGATAACCTTTATTAGTCCCACACGTGGGAAATTTGTTTTGTCACAGCAGGAAGTGGACAGTGCAAAAGTTATGAAGCAAAAATTAGAATACAATAAG
This sequence comes from Oreochromis niloticus, assembly GCF_001858045.2. Lineage (NCBI taxonomy): Eukaryota > Metazoa > Chordata > Actinopteri > Cichliformes > Cichlidae > Oreochromis > Oreochromis niloticus. The sequence continues at coordinate 40,167,502 of NC_031967.2, forward strand.
AATAAATACAGTACACAACTGTACGGAATAGAATAAAATAAAAATACTATATACAGTAGAATAAAATAGAATAAAATATACAATAAGATAAAAATAGAATACAAATGCTATATACAACTGAGTAAAAATACAACGATGCCAGAAAAGATTATTGCACATTAGTGTTATTGCACATGTGTGGATGTGTGTGTTTGATCAGTTAAAGTCTTTGTTGTGGAGTCTGACAGCAGTGGGGAGGAAAGACCTGCGAAATCTCTCCGTCCCACACCGTGGGTGTCGCAGTCTCCCACTGAAGGAGCTGCTCAGTGCTTTCAGAGTCTCCTGCATGGGGTGGGAGATGTTGTCCAACAGCGATGACAGCTTTGCCGCCATTCTCCTGTCACTCACCACCTCCACTGGGTCCAGAGGACATCCTAGAACAGAGCTGGCCCTGCGGATCAGCCTGTTCAGTCTCTTCCTGTCCCCAGCAGAGATGCTGCCACCCCAGCAGACCACACCATAAAAGATGGCTGAGGCCACCACAGAGTCATAGAAGGTCTTCAGGAGTGGGCCCTCCACTCCAAACGACCTGAGTCTCCGCAGCAGGTACAGCCTGCTCTGCCCTTTCCTGTAGAGGGCGTCTGAGTTATGAGTCCAGTCCAGTCTGTTGTTCAGATGAACACCAAGGTACCTGTAGCTGTCCACAGCCTCAATGTCCATACCTTGGATGTTCAGTGGTTGCAGTGGAGGATGCTTGTGCCTGCGGAAGTCTACCACCAGCTCCTTGGTTTTACTGGCATTGATCTGGAGGTAGTTCTGCTGGCACCAGTCCACAAAGTCCTGAGTCAGTCCTCTGTACTCCTTGTCGTCCCCATCAGTGATGAGGCCGACGATTGCAGAGTCATCAGAGAACTTCTGCAGGAAGCACTGGGTGGAGTTGTGGGAGAAGTCTGCAGTGTAGATGGTGAAGAGGAAAGGAGCCAGGACCGTTCCCTGTGGGGTCCCCGTGCTGCAGACGACCCTGTCCGACACACAGCCCTGAGTCCTCACATACTGTGGTGTTGTGGAAGTTTTCCACTTAAATAAAGCCTGCAGATGAGCGGTGAGCGGTAGCCAACATTCTTTAATCAAAGCACACAAAGAACATACAACCAAGCTTGATGGAGAGCCTACATGACCATGGGGCAGGGTCAGCAGAGTCTCACTGAGCCTAGCATGGCTCTCAGTTAAATACCTTCTCCAGGAACAAAAGGCAGTACACAGCTGTTTCACACCTTAAAGTTCATACTCCCTTGCTACCTCCCAGAGTCCTCGAAGAGACAAAAGACTCTTCCTGTGGAGTGGTCTGCTTCCCCCCAACTTCCTTCTTACAGTATGGGTGTCAGACATGTTAAAATCCAGTGGCACCAAGACATTATACAATAAAATAATGTGATTAGTACATAAGTAAAAGAAATTCCTTTACAGTGGTGGTTTGGTGAGGTAGTCCAAAATCCAGGTAGTGAGGTGATGGTCCACTCCAGAGTTTTCCAGCGTGTCCTTCAGGACCGAGGGAAGAATGGTGTTGAAGGCACTGGAGAAATCAAAGAACATGATTCTCACAGTCCTCCCAGCGGTCTCCAGGTGAGTGAGGGAACGATGTAGGAGGTGAATGACGGCATCATCCGCTCCAATGCCAGGCTGATAGGCAAACTGAAGTGGGTCCAGTGATGAGCTCACCAGACACCGAAGCTGAGCCAGGACCAACCGCTCCAGGGTCTTCATCAGGTGGGATGTCAGAACCACCGGCCTGTAGCTGTTGAGGTACTTGGGGCGTGAAGTCTTTGGCACTGGTACAACACAGGAGGTTTTCCAGAGCTGTGGGACTCTCCCCAGCCTCAGGCTCAGGTTGAAGAGGTGCTCCATCACCCCACACAGTTGGTCCACGCAGGACCTGACAACCCTCGAGCTGATGCCATCTGGGCCCCCTGCCTTCTTGGCTTTAATCCTCCTCAGTTCCCTCCTAACCTGGGTGGTTGAGAGAGACAGGCTGGAGCCTTGTGTTGAATGTGTATTGGATGCTGTTGTTGGGGGTGGGGAGGAGTGAGCAGGGTGAATAGAGGAGGTGTGAAGTGTCTGAGGTGTCAGAGGTGGAACAGCAGCAGTGGGGGTGGGTGAGTCTGCAGCCAATGTTGGAGACTGCCTCATGGCTGAATCAAATCTGTTGAAGAAATGATTCAGTTCATTTGCCCACCTCACATCGCTCCCAGGCAGAGAGTTCTGATGTTTGTGGCCCGAGATGGTTCTGAGGCCTCTCCAGACTTCACCAACGTTGTTTTGCTGAAGCTGGTTCTCCATCTTGTGCCTGTAGCTGTCCTTCCCATTCCTTATCAGTCCCCTCAACTCTCTCTGCACCCTTTTCAACTCCTCTTTGTCTCTGGATTTGAAGGCCCTCCTCTTCTGCTTGAGGAAAGCTTTAATTTCTGGGGTAATCCAAGGTTTGTTGTTGGAGAAACACCGTACAGTCCTGGTAGGTACGGTGTTATCCACACAGAAATTAATATAGTCAGTAATGCATGTAGTAAGGCTGTCGATGTCCTCTCCGTGGTCGTCACAGATCACCTCCCACACAGTCGACTCAAAACAATCCTTAAGAGCCTCCTCGCTCTCCTCCGACCATCTGTGTACTGTGCGCGTGGCTCCCTGCGCACTAAGGGCTCATACACAGGGACAAGGTGCACCAGGTTGTGATCAGATCTGCCCAGTGGAGGGAGAGGTGATGAACTGTATGCCTCTTGAGCATTGGCATACAGTAAGTCCAGTGTTTTATTGTCTCTGGTTGGGCAGGTCACATACTGGGTGAAGGTGGGCAGTGTGGAGTCCAGTGAGGCATGATTAAAGTCCCCTGATATTATGAGAAGGGCTCTCGGAGATTGTGTTTGCAGTCTGCTGACCACAGAGTGGAGAGAGTCACAGGCTGCATCCGCGTTGGCTGAGGGGGGGGACATACGCTGTTATAGAATAGAATAGAATTCAACTTTATTGTCATTGCACATGTCACAGGTACAGGGCAACGAAATGCAGTTTGCATCCATCCAGAAGTGCTTTAGCCGTGATATAGATATATTACAATATATATTAGCAATAATATAGATGTGTAAGTATATTACAGAAATGGGTCTATTATGGTATGTTATAATGTACACAGTGTGAAGTATGTTATGAATATTCTATAACTATAAGTATGTACAGGCTGTAGTGAGTACAAGCTATGTACAGGCTATGAACAGGATATAAATATGAAATAAAAACTATACAGAAATCTGAGATATACAGTTATACAGAAATGTGAACTATGCAAGTTATAAACAGTTGTAGGATTAAAAATTATCATATGTACAGAATGATATTCACACAGAACTATACAGTAGTGCAGTTAAGATAATTGTGATAGTGATAAAGTGCTAGTGGTTGTGGGTGTGTGTATGTTCAGTCCATGAGTTTAACGTGGGTCAGATGTCAGGAGGCAGAGTTCAGGAGTCTGACAGCTGTGGGGAAGAAGCTGTTCCGGTACCTGGTGGTCTTAGTCCGGAGGCTCCTGTAGCGCCTCCCAGAGGGCAGGAGGGTGAAGAGTCCATGTGATGGGTGACTGGGGTCTCTGATGATTTTCCCAGCCCTTTTCAGACACCGCTTCCTGTAGATGTCCTTTATGGCATGAAGTGGTGCTCCGGCGATGCGCTGGGCAGTTTTCACGACCCTCTGCAACGCCTTCCGGTCCGAGGCAGAGCAGTTCCCGTACCAGACTGTTATACAGTTGGTCAGGATGCTCTCGATGGTGCAGCGGTAGAAGTTCACCAGGATGTCTGAGGACAGGTGGTTCTTCCTCAGAGTCCTCAAGAAGAAGAGGCGCTGGTGAGCCTTCTTGACCAGCTTGGAGCAGTTGGTCGTCCAGGTGAGATCCTCGGAGATGTGGACTCCCAGGAACTTGAAGCTGCTCACACGCTCCACAGCCGTCCCCTTAATGTGGATGGGTGGATGTGGGTCAGCATTCCTCCTGTAGTCCACGATGAGCTCCTTAGTCTTCTCGGTGTTAAGCAGCAGGTTGTTTGTGTCGCACCACTCAGCCAGATGATCCACCTCCTCCCTGTAGGCGGTCTCATCGTTGTCGCTGATGAGGCCAATCACCGTGGTGTCATCTGCAAACTTAATGATGGTGTTGGAACCATCAGCAGGTCTGCAGTCGTGGGTGAAGAGGGAGTAGAGGAAAGGGCTCATCACACAGCCTTGTGGTACACCGGTGTTCATTGTGATTGTTGATGAGCAGCGGTTATCCAGTCGGACATGTTGAGGGCGGTTGGTCAGGAAGTCCAGTAACCATTTGCAGATGAGGGAACTGATGCCCAGGTCTGTCAGTTTCCTGATGAGTTGTGAGGGGTGGATTGTATTGAATGCTGAACTGAAGTCTATAAACAGCATTCTGGCGTAGGTGTTGTTGTTGTCCAGGTGTGAGAGGACAGAGTGCAGTGCGATGGAGACTGCATCCTCTGTGCTCCTGTTCTGGCGGTATGCGAATTGGTGGGGGTCCAGGGTGGGGGGAGACAGGATTTGAAGTGTGCTAAGACCAGCTGCTCTAAGCACTTAGTGATGATGGGGGTGACTGCTACTGGGCGGTAGTCATTGAGGCTAGATGGGTTGGAGTTTTTGGGTATCGGGACGATGGAGGTGGTTTTGAAGCAGGCCAGTACCACAGCGTGGGCCAAGGACAGGTTGAATATGTCTGTCAGGACTCCTGCAAGCTCCCCAGAACACGCTCTGAGAACACGCCCGGGGATGCCATCAGGACCTGCAGCCTTGTGGACATTGATCCTGCTCAGCACCGCTCCTACATCGGTGGGGGAGAGAGTCAGAGGTTGGTGGTCTGGCGTCGTGTCTGTTTTGGTTGTGGTCGTGGGGTTCCCTCGCTCAAAACGAGCATAAAAGTTGTTGAGCTCGTTGAGGAAGGAGACATCAGAGGATGCGGGGGAGGGTTTGATGGTCCTGTAGTCTGTAATGGTCTGGAGTCCTTGCCACATGCGTCGGGGGTTGGAGTTGGAGAAGTGTTCTTCTACCTTCTACCTTATCACGATAACATGCGAGAATTCCCAGGGCAGGTAGTACGGACGCATGCTAACGGCTAACAGCTCAATGCCTCTGCTGCAGAGTTGTTCTTTTACAGTGATGTGCCCAGGGTTACACCATCTGTCATTCACAAACACTGTCAGTCCCCCTCCTTTCCTCCGGTGTTAGCCACGACTCCGTTAGCATCATGATGCTACATTGCCGGTGCTGTGCCAAAAAGTGATTGTCTGCCAGAAACTGATTGCCGTCCGCAGGAGCGCGCGCAGCTGCTTAAAGCTGCAGCGCCCGTTGCCAGCTACTTCCGTGCAACTGGTATGCATTTATGGAACTTTTATGTTTCTTGTAACCCAATTATGACGCTTATCAGAAGTTTGCTTTCATTGTGTAGCGCTGTCACGAATGACTACACGCATCACGATGGAATAATTAATGCCTACAGGTTTAGTATGTCTACTCTCGTTGTTCATATTTGTTATAAGACTGTCGAATAGTAGTTAAAACAATAAAGACCTATTGTGCCAGTATCACCATGACTCTTTCTTGTTTGTTCAGAATAACAACTGAGAACATGGCATTTTAGCGCTACCAAAAAGTGATTGTGGCCTATAACTTGTCACTGAAACAATATTTCAGCTTCAAACTTGTTGGATATATTCCAGAAGGGTTACATGTGATATATTATATCCCCAAAACTCTCCAAGAACTGCTGAATAACTTGTACAGGAACAATAAAACTGATAATATGCAATTTCCAACCTGCCAAAAAAGTGATTGTGGTCTATAACTTGTCACTGAAATACTATTTCTGCTTCAGACTTGGCAAATGACATTCAGAAGGGTCATATGTCAAATATTACATCTCAAACAGTTCCTTAGAACTGCTGGATAACGTTTAAAGGAACATTAACATTGATAATATGCCATTTTCAGCCTGCCAAAAAGTGATTGTGGACTATATCTTGTCACTGAAACATTTTTTCTGCTTCAAACTTGGTGGTTGTCATTCAGAAGGGTCCTATGTGACATATTATATCTCAAACAGTCCATTAGAACTGCTGAAAAACCATTTTCCCTTAATGGTTTTTATTTTCAACCTGCCAAAAAAGTGATTGCCGCCTATATCTTGTCACTGAAACAATTTTTCTGCTTCAAACTTGTTGGGTATCATCTAAAAGGATCATATGTGGCACATCATATCCCAAACAGTCTCTAAGAAATGCTGAATAACTTTTAAAGGATCATTAATACCCATAATATGCCATTTTAAGCCTGCCAAAAAGTGATTGCCACCTATATCTTGTCACTGACAAAATGTTTCTGCTTCAAAACTGTTGGATATCACCCAGAAGGGCTATATGTGACACATTATATCCCAAACACTCTCCAAGAACTGCTGAATAACTTGTGCAAGAACAATAACACTGATAATATGCCATTTTCAAGCTGCCAAAAAGTGATTATGGCCTATAACTTAAGCGCTTTGGGGTCCTTAGGGACTAGTAAAGCGCTATACAAATACAGGCCATTACCATAACTTGTCACTGAAACAATATTTCTGCTTCAAACTTGTTGGGTATCATCAAGAAGGGTTAAATGTGACACACAGGAGCCCAAACATTCCCTTAGAACTGCTGAATAACTTTTAAAAGAACGTTAATACCAATAATATGTCATTTTCAACCTGTGCATAAAATGTCAAATTTCAAAAATGTTGTAATTCAAAAATAATACAACAAAAGGATAATGGCCAAATGGAAACAGGTGGGAGGAGATCTGCTTAAACACACTAGGAACACTAAGTAATTGGAAAGAGAAAACAAACGGTAATAAAAATGTCATTCCAATACAGCACTTATTAATTGACATGAAAACCAAAAACGAATAACAATTACATCCAATTAAAGAAGAAACCACCAGTTAAAATAAACTAACAAATAGACCAGAAACAGGGGGTATAGCGGAAGCTCAACACCAGTAAACCATGGAACAACATATATATTAATTCTTTGCATACAGTAACTATGCTAACATGTTAGGAAACACAAAATAATTGAATAATCCTACAAACAAAATGCAATCAAAGCTGAACTCTAATGTTGTGAACAACACAGAAACACACACAGCAACACGAACATAAATTAATGAATTAATAAACAAATAAAAAAACCAATAAATATTATAGGAGACAACGATACAAAACAGGAAACATTTCAAAAACATTTCAAAAACATAACATAACCATTCTACCACTACTGTTCTTATGAAGTAATAGATATACGTATAGATATGTACATGAACACAAATATGTACACACTAAATATACATACATATACTGTATACCTGCACGTCCATAAACATAGAAGGTGCATTGTGCATGAATGGTAACCATGGATGTCCACAAAGTCCAGTGAATTATGACATCGTGATTGAGGAGTTATAGAGTCTAACTGCTGTTGGGATGAATTATCTGGGAAAGCGCTCTTTCCTGCAGCAAGGATGTTTCAGGAAGGAGCTGTGATAGTTGTCTAAATTGGTTCATATTTATCATAGTTTCATAACAGTTTTCATAATTATTTTCCCACTTTAGTTGTTACTCCTGTTCCATTTTTGCTGGCGTTTTGTTCATGTTTACCTGCCTTAATAAAATCACTTGCTTTTGGTTCTAGTCTCTGCTCTGTCTCCTCCAGTGTCTCCATTTGTGTCCTCGTTCTTGTTCAACACAAGCACTTACTGTGATTTTTCTAAAAATAAATATGATTCAAATTTGAATAGCAAATGTTACTTCAAATAATGACTGCATTTTTATATATTTTATTCACAGTTTGCAGAGTGCATCTTAAAAGATGTTCCAGTAGAGTTTGAGAACTCTGCTTCAAGTATTGCAAGTCTGAGACAACAGATTGCAATATGTCTTCTTGAGAATACAGGTATCATTACAAATATAAATTAAATGGTAAACTACAAAATGGTATCTTGAATGTGTTTTTAACATTGTTCTTTTATTGCTATAATCTTATTATGTAGTCATGCAAACAGAGTTCATTATTGTTAAAAGTAAAGTATTTGCTTCTTGTTGTTGAGGATGACCTGACTAACCTATGCCACTATTGTGGGAACCACGATGGTGATACTTAATGGGTAAATGCTTATGTTTTACATGTCCTTAGCCCATTCAGCTTAAAAGATGATTAAAAAAAAATCACGAAACAAAAATATAATTTTAAAGATGTCACAGACCACACATCATATGACTTATTGTAGTTGTAATGAATGGTGGACTGCTTTATGATCTGAGTATTTTGCAAAATTGTTATTTAAATACTTATTTGTATAACACTATTAACATAATACTTGTGTTACCTTGTTTTGTCTAATTCAGATTGGCTGCGACATTTGCCCACGGTGGTACCACAGGAGCTGTGCCAAGAAGCCCCGCAAGAGCAAAGAAAACAAATTTGTCTGTGAAGCATGCTGGTCAGCCAGTTAGGGTTTCTGGCAATTTTTCTAGGGCTTTGAAATGTGTGTTTTGTATCGTTGTCTCCAATAGTATTTATTAGTTGTTTGTTTATTTATTTATTTATTTATTCTTTCATTTATTTTGTTTTGCAGTATGTGCTGTATGTTGTTCTGTTAACAACATTAAAATTCAGCTTTGATGTTGTTTCATGGTTTACTGGTGTTTAGCTTCCGCTATACCCAATGTTTCTGGTATATTTGTTAGTTTATTTCAATTGGTGGTTTGTTCTTTAATTGGATATTGTTATTGTTTTTTGGTTTTTAGTTTCAATTAATAAGTGCTGTATTGGAATTACATTTTTTTACCTTTTGTTTTCTCTTTAGTATTACTTATTGTTCCTAATTTGTTTATGCATATCTCCTCCCAGCTGTTTCCATTTGGCCATTATCCTTTTTTTGTGTTATATTTGAAGTTTGACATTTTTTACGCTGTCCAATAAAGGCTTGATTTAAATTTGCAGCAGAATGTGTCACATGTGAACCTTCTGAATGATATCAGTCAAGTTTGAAGCAGAAATACAGGGAGTGCAGAATTATTAGGCAAATGAGTATTTTGTCCACATCATCCTCTTCATGCATGTTGTCTTACTCCAAGCTGTATAGGCTCGAAAGCCTACTACCAATTAAGCATATTAGGTGATGTGCATCTCTGTAATGAGAAGGGGTGTGGTCTAATGACATCAACACCCTATATCAGGTGTGCATAATTATTAGGCAACTTCCTTTCCTTTGGCAAAATGGGTCAAAAGAAGGACTTGACAGGCTCAGAAAAGTCAAAAATAGTGAGATATCTTGCAGAGGGATGCAGCAGTCTTAAAATTGCAAAGCTTCTGAAGCGTGATCATCGAACAATCAAGCGTTTCATTCAAAATAGTCAACAGGGTCGCAAGAAGCGTGTGGAAAAACCAAGGCGCAAAATAACTGCCCATGAACTGAGAAAAGTCAAGCGTGCAGCTGCCAAGATGCCACTTGCCACCAGTTTGGCCATATTTCAGAGCTGCAACATCACTGGAGTGCCCAAAAGCACAAGGTGTGCAATACTCAGAGACATGGCCAAGGTAAGAAAGGCTGAAAGACGACCACCACTGAACAAGACACACAAGCTGAAACGTCAAGACTGGGCCAAGAAATATCTCAAGACTGATTTTTCTAAGGTTTTATGGACTGATGAAATGAGAGTGAGTCTTGATGGGCCAGATGGATGGGCCCGTGGCTGGATTGGTAAAGGGCAGAGAGCTCCAGTCCCACTCAGACGCCAGCAAGGTGGAGGTGGAGTACTGGTTTGGGCTGGTATCATCAAAGATGAGCTTGTGGGGCCTTTTCGGGTTGAGGATGGAGTCAAGCTCAACTCCCAGTCCTACTGCCAGTTTCTGGAAGACACCTTCTTCAAGCAGTGGTACAGGAAGAAGTCTGCATCCTTCAAGAAAAACATGATTTTCATGCAGGACAATGCTCCATCACACGTGTCCAAGTACTCCACAGCGTGGCTGGCAAGAAAGGGTATAAAAGAAGAAAAACTAATGACATGGCCTCCTTGTTCACCTGATCTGAACCCCATTGAGAACCTGTGGTCCATCATCAAATGTGAGATTTACAAGGAGGGAAAACGGTACACCTCTCTGAACAGTGTCTGGGAGGCTGTGGTTGCTGCTGCACGCAATGTTGATGGTGAACAGATCAAAACACTGACAGAATCCATGGATGGCAGGCTTTTGAGTGTCCTTGCAAAGAAAGGTGGCTATATTGGTCGCTGTTGTTTTTGTTTTGTTTTTGAATGTCAGAAATGTATATTTGTGAATGTGGAGATGTTATATTGGTTTCACTGGTAAAAATAAATAATTGAAATGGGTATATATTTGTTTTTTGTTAAGTTGCCTAATAATTCTGCACAGTAATAGTCACCTGCACACACAGATATCCCCCTAAAATAGCTAAAACTAAAAACAAACTAAAAACTACTTCCAAAAACATTCAGCTTTGATATTAATGAGTTTTTTGGGTTCATTGAGAACATGGTTGTTGTTCAATAATAAAATTATTCCTCAAAAATACAACTTGCCTAATAATTCTGCACTCCCTGTATTGTTTCAGTGACAAGATATAGGCCACAATCACTTTTTGGCAGGCTGAAAATGGCATATTATCAATGTTAATGTTCCTTTAAAAGTTATCCAGCAATTCTTAGAGGCTGTTTGGGATATGATGTGCCACATATGATCCTTTTGGATGATACCCAACAACTTTGAAGCAGAAATATTGTTTCAGTGACAAGATATAGGCCACAATCACTTTTTGGCAGGTTGAAATGACATATTATCGGTATTAATGTTATTTTAAAAGTTATTCGGCAGTTCTAAGAGACTGTTTGGGCTCCTGTGTGTAACATGTAACCCTTCTTGATGATACCCAAGAAGTTTGAAGCAGAAATATTGTTACAGTGACAAGATATAGGTGGCAATCACTTTTTGGCAGGTTGAAAATGACTATTATCAGTGGTATTGTTCCTGTACAAGTTATTCAGCACTTCTTGGAGAATGTTTGGGGTATAATGTGACACATATAGCCTTTCTGGATGATTTCCAGCAAGGTTGAAGCAGAAATATTGTTTCAGTAACAAGATATAGTCCACAATCACTTTTTGGCAGGTTGGAAATTGCATATTATCAGTTTTTTGTTCCTGTACAAGTTATTCAGCAGTTCTTGGAGAGTTTGGGGGATATAATATATCACATGTAACCATTCTGGAATATATCCAACAAGTTTGAAGCTGAAATATTGTTTCAGTGACAAGTTATAGGCAGGGTTTTAATAGTTTTGCAATTTTCATTAGTTTTTATTTTTATTTCGTTTTGACTTCAGATTTTCAATTTTATATTAGTTTTAATTAGTTTTTACCAATTGTTTGCTAGTTTAGTTTAGTTTTTATTTTTTTGAAAATCCTTAGTTTCAGTTTAGTTTTGATTAGTTTCAGTTATAGTTTTAGTTGTGTTTGCAATAAAGTGTAACAAAATCCCAGTTTCATCATATCAGTCATTCTCTTCTGCTTATCCTTGGGTATGTTGCTATTCCAGCTACCATACCCTGCACCCTGGACAGGTCGCCTGTCTGTCGCAGGGCTAACACGCAGAGACAGACAACTCACATTCCCACCTATGGGTTCTTTAAATAAATAAATAAAGGCAGATGAACAACCATTGATACCAGGCAACTATAAAATGTATATCTTGGCCCCAATGAGACTATTAACTCTTGCAGCACCGGGTGTTAAGGCAATTGACTCACACAGTTATGTAGACATCCCAGTCCTGTTGTCTCGGGATGCATCACGCTGCCTTGCCTGGGGTTAGCTTCTGTTTCTGGGGATGAGGGTTGGGCGTGCTCCCTTACCTTCTCCAGGTAAACTAGGTTAGCCTTCTTGTGTGAGCTTTTCAAGTGCACTTTAAGGTTTGTGGGATTTTTCCCCTTTAAAAATGTCCCACATATTTTATCTCTTTCCATTACAAGACACTTGCTTTTATCTAAAACACTATCATATTCGAAGTAATCCCAAATTGGACTCCGGCGCTTTCTCCCGACTTTTGTTGACATGATGCTACGCGTGGACGGAGCGGCAACACAGACGACCCGACTGAGGTACTTGCCACCTGCAGGCATAATAAGGCACAGCAAGAACATAACCTGGAAAATACACTTCATTCTCACCCTAGACTAACGTATGACACATACACATCAACGAAAACTAAACACATTTTCTCTATAAATTCAGTTAATTTTAGTTAGTTTTGTGAACGGTCATTTCAGTTTTAGTTAGTTTTCCTTTTATTGCAAAGTCTCGTTTTTATTTTTATTTCCGTTAACGAAACTGTTTTTTATTCGTTATTTCGTTAGTTTTCGTTAACGATAATAACCTTGGTTATAGGCCACAATCACCTTTTGGTAGCGCTAAAATGCCATGTTCTCAGTCGTTATTCTGAACAAACAAGAAAGAGTCATGGTGATACTGGCACAATAGGTCTTTATTATTTTAACTACTATTCAACAGTCTTATAACAAATATGAACAACGAGAGTAGACATACTAAACCTGTAGGCATTAATTATTCCATCGTGATGCGTGTAGTCATTCGTGACAGCGCTACACAATGAAAGCAAACTTCTGATAAGCGTCATAATTCGGTTATAATAACCGTTAAAGTTCCATAAACGCATACCTTTGCCTAATAACAAAGGCATAAATGTCTTTGGGGGTTTTTTCCCCCCACGTTATATCAGTTGCACGGAAGTAGCTGGCAACTATGGCAAGCCATTAGTGCCAAAATTCGCCACTTTTCTAACCCGTTTGATTAAGAAACGGCGTAAAAAACGCCGTTTAATTATTCAAAACGCCGAAAAAAACGGCGTTCTGTTTCGACAAACGCCGTTTTTTCCGACTCTCACATGGCGCCCTGAACGCACCATCCGAGTGACGTAAAAAGCGGCGTTCAAAGACACACGGAAACGCCGTTTTTTACGCCACTCGGCAGAAAACGCCGTTCAAAGATGCATAAAAACGGCGTTTTTTACGGCGTTCTGTGCCAGCTGTAACGGCGTTTAAAACGGCGTTTTATTGAAATTATGCAGGGCACTCCCCATGGTTCCCTCATCCAATTACTTTCAACTCATTTCACCCAATCAAAGAAGAGGAAGTGCAGACCACACTAATGCATCACCGATTCACCTTGCTGCTAAGTGATTGCCTATTCAGTACCAGTGCTTGTCACAGTATTGACTTGTATTATAATCCCACTATGCATTTTGATGTGTTTAAGGCATGATCAAGCAAACAAACGACAGAATACTTTTTCTGAAACCTTAACTGTGATACCTGTTATGGCAGCTAACAGGTAATGAGCAGCGCTAGCTCTGCTAATTTCTGAGCTTCTTTCTTATTTTCCTCTTTACTTCTCTTAACCTTTAACTTATGTCTTAGCAATCAGATTCTGCCGTCATGCATTACCGCTCCGTGCTAGTTATGTTGACTTTTCTCTTCTTTTGTCTTCTCTTTTTTCACCCGTATTTAGACACTCGGCGCATGGCTCCTTTGTTTACGTTAGGGATCAGCTGTTAGCGCTGCGCCCTGCAGCTGCGCTACCGGCAGACAGACCCTACGTCCCCAGTGAGGGAAGAGACGGGGGTGATGTCTCCCGAGAAGGACACCTTACACACCATCTCTCCTTCCTGTAATCACTGTAAACGTGAGATCGCTCCCTGATATGATTGAGGAGCTAATGACGCTAACCCGGTCACAGTGGCAGTACCCCGACACTGCCCGGTACTCCCTCTGTGAGTAGGCTGCCCGGCTTCCAGCTGCTGCGGCCGGACAAGACCAGAGACAGCGGTGAGAGGAAAGGAGGGGGACTGGGCAGTGTTTGTTAAAGACAGTTGTGGTATCCCTGGGCACATTGCTGTGAAAGAACAACTCTGCAACAGAGACATTGAGCTATTAGCCGTTAGCATCCGTGGAGGCAGCCTGTGACTCTCTGTGGTCCGCAGACTGCAGACGCAATCTCCGAGAGCTCTTCTTCTAATATCAGGGGACTTTAATCATGTCTCGCTGGACTCCACACTGCCCACCTTCACCCAGTATGTGACCTGCCCCACCGTAGGCAATAAAACATTGTACTTAATGTATGCCAATGAAAAAGTGGCATACAGTTCATCACCTCTCCCTGCCCAGGGAAGATCTGATCGTAACCTAGTGCACCTTGTCCCTGTGTGCAGCACTTGTGCACGGAGCCACCAATCACCCACGCAGTGCAGAGATGGTCCGCGGAGGGCATATGAATAAATAATAAAAGCAAATAAATGACAGAATGCTTTTTCTGAAACAAACGGAGACCTTAACTTTTATCAAAATACCATTTTACTCAGTTTAAAGTAATACCACTGTATAATAGCCTTCAAATTTAATAATGTTAACAGTATCTCAGGAATATTTTTGCCCCATCAACATGCATTAAAAATAGATATGCAGTTTTGAATCAGACCTGTATGTACGTTTTCTGAAAAGTGATGTAAATAAATAATCTCAAAAACATGAAATAATTGTTTCCCATGTAAACTGGAGTTGTCCTTGTCAATGTCATCAGAGTACTCTGGATGTCTTACATGAATTTGAAACAGAGAGTGGCACATGACAGCGTTGTACATAACATAACTAGTTTACCTGTATGACATGAAGTAATTTAAAAAAAAAAAAAAAGAATCCATGTAACTTGGTTATGGCTTCTTTCTGATAACTGTAGATACAAATGGGCTGCAGTGTGCATTATCTTGACATAAGTATAAGATACTGAACCCGCTGATATGATGTGGTGGAGGAACACAACTACCTGGACACCCACATATATACATTTGCTGAACTGGAAGATCAAAACAGAGGCTGTACACAAGAAGTGGATGGGCAGGCGGGTTTTTGAGAACAAGCTTATGTGTGCACCAAAATGTTAATGACAGGTGTTCTGTCAGTTCAGGTGAGTGCAGTGCACTTTGATGTGTTCTTCTTGGATCAGGAGAGCACGTTCTGTGCTCCGGAAGCTGTGGTGGAGAGGAAGTGAGTGAACAAACTGCCATGCATCATGGATATTCCTCTCAATCCACCTCATCAGGTACCTCTCTAAAAGTGTGACTCAGGTCTGTTGCCCCAAAGGATACAGGAAATGCACTGATTTCCAGGACAGAATCGTGTCTGTTTAATGCTCCATGATGATAACTTTCCTGTGAGCGTTTGAAGATCACTGACATCATGGCTTTTAGCCTCATTGTTTCTGCAAAGAGATTTCTCCAGTCACTGAATCTTTTGATAAAATATATTTTTATGCCTCTAGAGGATGGAATATTTTAAGTCTTTACAACTTTACATTTGGGAACATTATTCTGAAATTGTTGCACAATTTGTTAATGGAGTTTTTTTGCAGCTTGATCAACCTCTGCCCATATTTCCTCCAGAGCAACTCTGCTTCTCTAAGATGCTCTTTTAATATCTAATCATGTAACTGACCTGTTACTTTTAAAATATCCCTGCAGCTGTTTCTTTTTAGTACCACTTTTTCCAGCCTTCTCTTGCCCCATCTCAACTGTTTTGAAACATATTGCTGCCATCAAATTAAAATGGACTTATTTTTAACGACATAGTCTCGGTGTAAACATTTGACATGTTTTCTATGTTCTACTGTGAATAAACTTTGCCTTTCACATTTGCAAATCAGTGCTTGCTCTTTTTTTATTCACATTTTACACTGGAGTCCAGTATTTTCAGAACTATGTTTGTACAAAGCATAATCTGTACAAAGCAAAACATAATGTGCTCGGTGTGAACTGTCACAACATCAAACACACGCTAAACCACTTTATATCTACTACACTATACTGAGCCACTTCAATACCTACTATACAGTTTTTTATTTTTTAATTATTTACTGTCACTGCTTTATAGTTGTATTTATCAATATCAACAGCTGTAACCTTTAGATTAATCAAGTTGACTTTATCGAGATTCAGCTTCAGTTGTATACTTTCCATTTCACAACTTCCATCTTATACACTTTAAAAATCACTCAACATTTTTTATTTTCAGTGTCACACAGCTCGTTCTTGTATCTCCACTACTCAATGGTACATAGTAAACACGTATTATAACTTTTCACATTATATGTATCCAGTCACCTAGATATTTTGAAGTCTTTCCACTTGCTGCTATTATGTTTCAGTCAATAATTGAACTGTGTCAGTGATATGTCGAGTCCAGAAAGTATATTAAGCCAGAGATGAGTTCAATACCATGACTCCCTCTGGTGCCAGTTAGTGGACTAAATAGTTCTACCACTTGCTCCATCATCGGTCCGTCCAGAGTAAATTCGATGTCTGGCACAGTAATCCTCTCAGGCCAGTCGACCAGCAATCCCAGCTCATCTGTACCATGAGCACCACCACCAGAATCAGTACCTAAGCCCTGAGCAGCAGTCGTCTCACTCTCAGTGGCTGTCACACTACCATCAGCTGTCCCACCAATAGTCCCAGCAGCAGCAGCTGCTCTAGTCTGAAAGATGTCCTGCATGGCAGTTGAGGCTCGGCCCTGTTGCTGGAGGCTGCCTCGGACAAAAATCTGTAATGGGCTCAAGTGTCTCTCTGTCCGCAAGCCATGATTGTTCCACTGTTGAGTGAAGTCTTTCAAATCTCTGTTGATCCTTGGGAGATAGATGTAATGGAGAGCCCAAAGGTGCATTTCATTGTCAATGTCAATGATGCCTTCCTCCTCCAGGTGGTGAAATAAATCACAGTAGACATTGGTCATTCCTCGCCACAGATCACCCCAGAGCCTCTCAATTCTCTGATTATGGGTACTCCTTCCTCTTAGGGCGCTTCCACGATCAAAGCCTCTGAAAATGTTCATCATCAGGCAGACAGCATTGTTTTCCCCTCCTCTGTCTGTCCGGACCCTCGAGGGTACACCATAGGATACCACGGCTCTGATGAAACTTGATAAAACGGTACTGCTACGGTTGTTGTTTGAGGCATGAAGGAAGACCACAAGACGACTGTATCCATCAATAGCCCCATGAATGACTATCCTCCACCTAAAACCGTGGTCCATAAGAAGAAAAATATTATTTCTGCTTTGTTATTGAAACAATGGAAAACACACTCTTATTTGATTTACATGGCACTATTACATGTCAAGTTTGAATTTTTCTCTGTATGTTGCTTGCGCTGTCTGTGTTCTCTCATCTTCCCCTTTAAACATAACCGTTGTGTTAGAGGACTGCCCATCCCAGGGCCTGGCTCTATTGGACGTGTCTTATTGTTCAACAATTATATTTGATGTAACGCTGAATTTCACTTTGGTCAAAATAGGTGTTCAACAAATCAGTGTGGTTGGTTACCTTATCAGCTTGTGATTTCCATCAATGTGCCACAATGAGTTTGGACCTGCAACCTGATATGTTCTTCGTTCTGGTCTCCGCAAAACTGCTCTAAGGGCAGCTGCTCCAGGATTTATCCGTAACATGCTTGCTCGAACCCTCCTTCGCTGTACACGTAGTCCACGTACTCGCAGGGAGGCTCTGACAGCCTCAGGACCAATTTGTTCATTGCCAGCGACAATGTCCTGCACATGTTCATCCAAGGCACTGTCAGTCAGTTCCGCATACATTGATGCACGGGTGAAATGATACTGTCTGAAATCAGACAAAAAAACATGAGTAATTTATCACTACCATAACAGCACACTTCATTACTTGACTAGTGGTGCACATTCAAATATACTAATGTTTACAATTTCACAATACCATTTAATTTGAATAAACAGTGAGTGTGTGTCACAAAGAAATGAAAGTCACACTGGTTTCAAAAGTCACTGACCGCAGACGTCTTCGAATTGTACGAAGTGAAACATTCAAAATATCAGCCATCTGAGGTGCAGTGAATCCACATGACTTCAGGAATGAAAGCTGTTCCCGAGTGATAAGGTAAAGGGATCTACCTCTACCTCTGTTGAAAACCACTGGTGCCTGGTATCCAAAACAGCCTGAAAATATATAAGCGTTTGGTAAATAGGTAAAGGCACCCCATATATCAGGTAAATATATCAGGTAAATAGGTAAATATTTGGAAAATAGGTTAAGACAGAGTCATAATTTATTTCACACTGTTGGTGAGTCAAGGAATCGACACAATATGTGCTTACCTTGTTGGCCATGCTGAGTAGACAGTTCGACCTCCTGAATCAATTCAGCCAAGTCACGCAGAAGTTGATCTGCTGCAGTTACATTGATCAGTCTTCCTCTTGCCCACTGAAGGCTTCTCTGCATAGTCTCCAACCTCAAAGATATCAAAAAATTACTTCTTAATTCATGATATATTTTCAGGCCATATTCCCCTTAAACATTTTAAATGTTAAATGTTTTCTATCTTGCTTTAATCGTACCTCCTTAACGCTAACTGTAGCACATTTGGCCCAACATCGTCCATCAGCAGCCGCCGTGTACAGTCATTAAGAATGTTCTTGCACCTTGAGATGAAAATCCTCCAGGCCATACTTTGTAATGGTCTGGTTGAGTCACAACTATTTTTCCACAGTGCCTGCTCTACTTGGGGTGCTGGCTGCTCTACTTCATCGCTCCTCTGAGGATCACCACCTGAGACAAATCAAGCCAGCTGTATTTAAGACCACCGTTCACAACCAGTCTTTGCCATATTATCTGTTAACCAATGTCAGTTATTGGCCTCACGTTGCTCATAGCTCTAGTACTTACCTCTCTGTTCATGTCTTCTTAGTTACTTCCTGGACAACCTTTCACACTCGCAATAGCCTCACTCCCCTGGACACGGATCTCCATTTGCTCCTCAACAGCTGATAACCTCTCACTCTTTTTTATCCATTCATGCATTACTCCACCTGCAAACAAGTAAGACTGTTCAGACTGCCTATTTGGATCTTTTCTGAACTTCTTCCAAGACCCTCCTGACTCTGCTCTCCCTCTGCTGCAGTACCTGTAGAGGCTATGCCTACACTTGAAGCCACTGAAGGGTTTGATGGCAGGGGTGAGGCAATGTAACTGTTATGAATTAAACTTGTAACAGCCCAACTCAATCTATACTTGTCTTGTACGGTTAAGATTGTTTTTGTATTCATCAGTTTTATTTGCTTCTCTTTATTCAATGTCATTTATCATAACAGCGCAGATTTTACAAACTGTTTGCTTGTTCTGACCAAAAACACCTGGCTTGAGTTACGTTTATCTTCAATACATTTCCATAAACACACCATACGTAAAAACACAAAAGGTGACCCGTAGCGGCACACATAAGGTAACAATACAAAAATGGGTCCCACAGTGCTGCTCCACCATCAACTCTCACACCACTGTTTCACTTGCCGAGCTCCAGCAGCCACAGATCATGTTACTGTTCCCTCTAGTATGAACTACTGTAGTCCATGTTCATAGCATTTTGCTCCTAGTTGTAGAACTCAAAGTTAACATTCATGCATTCTAGCCTTGTTTTTAATTTTACCTTTTGCATCACATACACATACTTGTCTGTTTTTTCTATTTTATTACTATATTTCTATTTCTATTGTACAGCACTTTGGTCTACCAGGTGTGTTTTTAAAGTGCTATATAAATGATGATGATGATGATGATGGTTATGATGTAAAGAACGTTTTCTGTTAACTTCACTCTGAGCCTGCGCTCGAATCTGCTCCTGAGTACACTTCATGTTTCTTGTTGTTTAAGGAAGAGAGTTCGATTATAGTCTTAGTCATTTACAGTGATACAATAGTTGTAGGACATAACCTGCTTGCTGGTGTTTTTTCTTGGACAAACTTGGACTGTATTAGAAATCTATACATTACTGTGATCCTACAAAGACAAAAATTTAAATTATTACTTTCAACAGGTTTATATATTTAAATAAATCAAAAATTCCATGTTAGTCTTCTGAAAATTGTGACTGAGCACTTTTGGAAACACTCTGTCATCACTGTAAGTATTGAGACTGTGAACAGTTACAGAATACATCTGAAATAAATGTCAGATTCTAACAGGTTATAGTTCTGTTAATAGAGCTTTTGAATCTACTCTTCATACATATTCCTATCTTTAATAACAGTATGTCAACGATGTCAACCAATATTTTCATATTTCAAATACACACCCAAGTTAAAAATTTGAATCTCCACATCTTCTACTCTGCATATCTGAAAAATCAGTTTTGATAATGTTACAATTCCATTTTCAAATGTTCCCATCTATGTTATTCATCTTTGTTTATTTTAAATGCTGTCATTAGCTTTGATTTTTTTCCAACTTATTAAAAAAATGAACATGGTCTACATTGTTTTGTTCACTTGAATAAAAGACATTTTTGTATCGTACTCTGGGTTCTTGAAGACCACGCTGTCTTTTAACTTTATTTTTTATTTTCTGCATATACTGTTGTTTATTCATTTCTTTACTCTTTGAGGCTGCCATTCTGTGTTCCTAGTGCAAAGTCTGCATTTCTGTGTCCTATCTTTAGTTGGTTACTACTTTATATTGTTGACGTCTAGTCTTTTGTGCACTTGCTTTTGCTTCCACTGGTCATACTTGTTTGATTCAATTCACCTGTGTCTTGTTTCTCCCAGCTGCGTCCTCTCTCCCTAATCAACTTGCGCAAGTATTGAAGCCCTCAGCTTTTCACTCTGTTGTTTTGTTTCAAGTTGTACACTTTGTTTGTCTACCTTGTGGCTTCCTGTACGTTAGTTTTGGATTCTTGGAACTTTAAAAAAAAAAAAATCAATATTATTATCTCTCTTCACTGTGGATTTGCCGCACTCATATTTAAGGTCAGTTTTCAGTTCATGGAGTTTGTCTTTCAGTCTGCAGTGTCGGGTTTAATGATAGTTTAACAGTCTCATGTGGCTCTTTGTATACACCACTGTATTACTAAATCCTGGTATTGTAGATACAACTATACATGCGTTTAAAAAGGCACATGCGTGCTTATCAGGGTGGACATCAAAAGCTGAAAATTCGGAACATCTGTCACGATCTAATTCAGATGAGTTTACTAAAATTGCAACTTGGTGTTGCACTATGACTTCATGGTTTGACAGTCTGTTAATCCCGCTTACTAGAAAAAGGCTCTTGGGATAATTACTCGGCTGTAGAGTTAAATGACTAAGTTTCTCCCACTGAACATACTGTATTATATGCAGCACCTACGCACAACCTCACCATCATTAGAGCCACGTAATTGCGCATTGATTTTTCCGGTGAGCATGCGACGTAAAGTCACGTGGGCATGCCGCGTGAGCAATCGAACTGAGTCTAAAGTTTTCATGTGCAAATTGAAGCGGGTGCTCTCCAATCATCAAAAGTAACAAAGTCATTGAACACATTTATACAGTTACCTTTACGTTTACCTACCATATATCACAGATTTGCTTTTTTTTAGTACTATGCAAAAAAGCAACCACAGAGCGACAGTCTGGGTCAATGGTGGCCGAGGCGACGGCAAGGCTAAAGAAACCCTCGAAGCGTTAGGCTAGCTCTGTAACGGAATATAACAAAAGTATGAAACGAAAATGTGTTCTTTGTTGCCGGACTGTAAGATGACAGTAGATACAATTTCGGGCTCCTATATTTTGTCCGAAACTTTATATTAACGAATCTATTACTGTACTGGAAATAACGAATAGAATAAAATTCATTCTTACCTTATAATCGTGGTGCAGGCCAGTGCAGTGCATGAACTTGTGCCTTCTCCAGTGAATTCCGCTGAGAGTAACTGTAATGTCCCGCTCTACTGTACATGACTTGTGAATGGTTACCTGAAGGGATGTACCACTGTGAGGGGGGTGCTAGGAATAGTCCAAGTGATCGCTGCTTTAATTTCCCGGTCAACTATACATACATTGCAAGTAGACATGATTTTATTAAAGCTGTTGAACTGTAACTAGACCATAAATCAGTGATAACAAAAGAACACTCAATCTATTTTCTCCGGTACTTTATACCCGCTCAGTAATTTAACGCTCAACTACAAATCAATGGCTTTTTTTAATGGTGACCTGTAGGGATTTACCACTGAAAGAGGCTCTTTGGATGATCGCAGCTTTGATCTCTGGTCATCTATAAATAGATGTTGTTTGTTGTTTTTCAACGTAGTTGTTGTCACCTGGTCGACTACAAATAGATCAAATATCAATGACAAAAACAACGTTAAATCAACATTATTACAAAGTCCCTACAGTGCAGTACAATGTAGCCTAATCCGGCTAATGTAACAAGTGTGATAAAACCGTATTTTCAATAATATAAAGTGGCCAAATGAAGTAACATATTAAAGACTTTATTACCATGCCTCACCTAAAATGGCATGTTGGCAACATTCCTAACGGACCAAGGTTAGTATGACCTTTTTTTTTTTTTTCACTTACTACAAAGCTAACATGTAACATGTGCTTAAAAGGACAAAGTAATGTTTCACAATCATGGCTTAGCTTTTAGGTAGCAAAGTCAAACAGTAATTGAGGTTAACTAGGGTACTTGCAGTCAAATGTGGTGTTTTTTTTTGTTGGTGCAGAGATTTCGCATCCATTCACTTGAATGTAGTTTGTCGCACATAGCTTGATTGAGACAACACAAATATGAGGTTGACTGTGATTGGTTACCACAAATTCGGATCACAGGTTGTGTTAAGGGTGGATTAAAAAAAAAAGTTCAGTCTTGCCGATCCAATCACGAACAACGTACCTTCTCCCGCCGTACTTTGAATTTTCGGGATGCTATATATATCTGCCCAGCCTTTTGGCGGACTTTTTATGGACAATCATGTCTGAACGTACCGCTGCGTTTCGACGGAGAGTCAATGATATCAGAGACAGAATGAATGCCCAATTTAACCGGCTACTTAATCAAGATGACGGTGAAGAGGGGACTTCTCTTCTACAAAGGTGAAACGCTTTGGTGGTGGTTACTATATTGGCAAGCTTCTAGCTTTGCGCCTTTTTGTTCTTGCCAAAAAAAAACCTTTTACGTTTTTAAATAATAAATGGCTCGTTAACTAATTATCTGTTACAATTCAATCCACAGCATTTAACAAATTCTGTAATCATAAAATCTCTCCTAGGTTGACGATTTCAAATGACAATCATTTTAATCCCTCTTATGTGCATTTATGCATAAGGATTTTAGTTTATAAATGTAGCATATCCCACGTTTTCTGGGAGCATTTAATTTGCCAGACAATCGGAAAATGCATGCAATAAACACCGATATGCTGAACATTCATGCCTTACTCGGAGTGTGTGGTGTTTTGTTTTGTTGGGGGGGGGGGTCTCTGTGTCATATTAGTTTGTGACTTAACTTATCTCATGGTCTAATGATAGCTTTGGAGTTTTCCGCCAACAGCACGGGGGTGGACCAGTGCGCAGGCCAAGAGGCGGGAGAACCAGACATCGCCAGTTAACGTTTAAGGTGTCAGTACTAAGGAATCCGACACTGACCCACTACCGATCTCATAGGGGTAATCTTTATTTTAAGATTAATTATTTGGAGTGATGGTTTTCAAAAAAAATTGCATCATGGTGTCATTTGTTTACAAATTGTAGAATTTGGCATTAGAGATTTAGCACCTTTGTAATCGTTATTTCCTTGCACCAATAAATTGATGTGGAGACACTACAATGTGACAATTTTCCGTTTTTAGGGAAAGTTCTAAATAACATTGCTAGCTAACTTGGTTTAAATTTGTTTACAGATGCCACTCCTGCTACTCGGGTGGTCGTTCCTGTAAACCTCAATGCCGCTGAATTCAGGCAGGCACTACGGGACAATATTGCAGACATACCTTTGCAGTTCGATCTATGCAAAGTGAATGGACAGCGGCTCATTCTTCCTCTTGAAGAGGAGACGCCCCAAGAAATTAGAGCAAGAAACCTACTGGGTCGCTCCAATCTTTATATCCGTCCAAAGGTATTCAAATGTTCCACTGGGGTGGCTGATATGGCATAATTGTCACTATTACTGTAACTCAGTGGCTCTCCAGTCACCCTAATATTGTATAAGCCATCTTTAACATGTCACTGCTCAGAATAGTAAATGCTGTGATTTCCCCAAAGGATTTAAGACATTCATCTGATCACTATGCCAGATGGCATAGTGCCCCGTCAGTTGAGTCACTGTTAATAACAGAAATGCAGTAGAGCAAGCTTGAACTGTGGTCTAATGGTTTTTTGTTTATGGGCTGATGTGCATCTTTCATAAAACAATTGTGTGTAAAGATTTATATTTTTTTTCATTTTGTTATTGTAATCCCAGTTTCCTGGGTTTTGGTGTTCTGGGTTTTTCATTCTTTTGTAATGTCCTTATCCTTTCTTTTTTTCATTTGTTGTTCAGTTTCATTTATATTTTAATACTCTGTTTTAGATTACAGAAGCCAATGACGACTCAACTGGTGGAGAAGTGGTGCAGTCTGAAATGGCAATGTAAGTGTTTGACCACTGCCTTTGGACTGTAGCACTATAAATGCATTACATCCTCTCATCATCAATATTTACCATATTGCAGTGTGCTGCATGACACAGAGACACCTGACCATGGCAGGCACAATGTACAGGAGCCAGAGGTTATCAGGTAAATGGCACTGTTTGTTTATGAGTTGGAATTTTAATCTTAAAATATTGCACAAATTTTATTTTTTGGTAAAACTGTTGTACAAACTAATTCTCATTATTATAACTTGGATCATTTTGTGTAGTCTAGATCAAGAAATATCTGCGTTGGGGTCCTGTTCCTGTTATTAAATATTACTGCTATTCCTTTGCAGTGGTCTGCATGAAAACCATACAGCTAATTCTAGTAGGCCTGGTCTCCAGGAACCAGAGGTTAACAGGCAAGTGGTAGTTGATGAATAACGTGCCAAAACTGAAGTGTAAACTGTAACTTATTGTCTATTTACCTATGGTGTGTGTTTTATAAGTACAATATAACGGGGTGAGACCAGCAAAAATTAAAAATTTAAAGGTTGCATGTATTGAACAGAGTACATTTATGTACTCTGACTATAGACCAATGGTTTAATTGCCTCATTTTGTTTCTGTTTTGCTTTTTCACATTTTTGAGATTTGTTGATGTCGTGATATTGGCATTTTTAATTGCTGACAATGCATCGATAACACTTTAGTCATCCTGACCATTCAGACACTTGGAACTACAGATCACCCAAAGTATTCCCAGTAAACAGTTCTGTGTTTACAAATTTCAGTGTAATTCCATAAATGGACACTGTAGTGGCAGTTCCTTATGTTTCCCAAAACATCTAACAAAAAATATACAGAAGACACTGCTGCCCTGTGATAATCTTTTGTACGCAGGCAAAACTGCACTGTCCAAACTTGAAAGTTGCATTGTATAGTTTATTGATCCAGTTTGTAAACCAATAACAAGATCTATTTTTGTTGCTTCATGCTGCTTGTCTCAAATTTAAAAACAAAACAAAAAAAAACACACAAAACCATTGGCCTATCCCAGTGCATGCTGGTCCTATACCAGTCTCTTAATTTATCAAAAATGGCCCTGAAGTTCTTCCTGGCTGACTTGACAAGATAAACAACAAAACGATGAAGTGAGTATTAACCTACAAATAAAAATTAATTAACCCCAAAATAGAAGTAAACTAACAAAACTTTACATTTTAATATTTTGAAATTTGTTAAAATACAAATGCTCCAACACATGTAATCAAGGACCACGTGGCCATTTTAAGTGGCTGTATCTGTACAGTAAAAGAATCTGATTTCACATTATCAGATGAGTCAATACATTTCAATATGTATACATGATATTAAAAAATCAAATGCATTTGTGTTCTGTTTAGGGAAGAGTTTTACATCGACTCTGCAGAGTCAGAAGTATCAGACCTGGATGAGGCTGTCCTGGCTTCCCCTGAACAAAATGATTCACATGTATGTGTCATGAACAACACCGCCAGAACTGCTGTGGATGTTTTTATGTAGTCGTGACACCTCTCTCTCCCCCCCCCCCACCCCCCTCCTTCAGGATGAGATGGACCTTGCTACTGTCCTGAAAGACTTCCAGGAAACGCATCTTGACACCAGCAATTATTGTACAGTAATAGCCCGACGAAGGAAAATCCTACATAGTGCCTGCATGGCACTTTCGAAGTCATATTTTGCCTGGCATAAATTACCAAACATTGAATTCGTTGGTGAAATGGCCGATGATTATGGAGGCCCAAGGCGGGAATTTTTTCGGTAAGCAAAAGTCCCATCTCTCCCACACAATAATAGAATGCGTGAATGTGTGTTTTGTTGTTATTGCAAAGATGAAATCACAATTTGACTCAATTTTTTTTTTTTCTACCTTTTCCTGCAGCTTACTTATGGTCGAAACTCAGAATTCCCTAGGGATTTTGAGGGGAAGCCTGGCAGTCTGCTGTTCAGTTATAGCCAGCAGTTGCTGTCAAGCAACAAGTTTTATATGGCTGGTAAACTGATTGCTTGGTCGATAGCACACAATGGGCCAGGGCCACGGTGTATCAATAGACACCTGTTCTGTTTGATGTGTGGCCAGAAGACATCTCTTGATGACTTTGATGTCGAGGTCTTCATGGACGATGACATTAAACAGAACATAGAAAAGGTAAAGCTGTGTACATGCTGAGGTGTAATTAAATTCAGTGAAACACAATGCATAGCTTGACTCATCAGTTGAATGTCTCAAAATGTAAGTCAACTAGTGAATGCTTCAAACGTATGTATTTATGGAGCTGCCTGATTTTCAAGGTTTCCAACTGCAGCACCCCAGAAGACCTGGCAGACTTGAAAAGTCACCTTGGGGACTGGATTGCAGGCTGTGGTATCCCTGACATCTACACTGCCACACTACTTGATGTTAAGAGGATAAGGGGCGAGATTGTATCTCATTTTGCGTTTCACAGGTGAGAATTTGTTAGAAAATTACAAAGTAGTTTGCTGGTCAGTGCTCGTCTTCCCATTGTGTTCCCCCCTAATAGTTAACACTTAAACAAATCAATCTGCTGAATTGATATTGCAGTTAAGGTAGTGTTGAAATTGACAAAACAAGCCTTTTTCTGTTTTGTTTGACTGTTTTGCTATGTGGTATGAATTGAGAGTACAATCTGTGGTCAACAGGGTTGCCAGCATGATTCAACAGTTTGTTGCCGGTATGGACTCGTGTGGTCAATTCTGGCAAATGGTGAAGAGATGCTGGAAGCAGTTCCTTCCTGTATTTACAAATGCAGGAAATAAACTTACAAGGAACAGCTTCCAGGATCTCTTCACCATTGGATGGAGTCCAGCTGGAAGTAACAGACGTGAAGAAGAGGAAGCCACCATCTTTCAGTGGGAATGGTGGCTTATGGCCATTCAGGGTGAGTACATAGAATACAACACATGTCTTGGTTCTGTTTGAATTGCTTCAGGCATCTCATGTTAAATACAGTGTCCACAATACAAAATACAGACAACTAAATCTAAACAACACCTGGGTGCAATGAAACCTTTGAACTTTGCAAAATCCACACATTCTTACAGCATATGGGGAAGTTTTGATTATTTTACCTTTTAGGTAAGTTATTTTAAAGGAAACGACCTACAAATATTTTTGGAAGATTATTTCTTCTGTCATTTCTACCAGATCTTGGTTGTTGAGACTGATAGGATGTAATTTGATTTTCATTGTGATTTCTGTTAACACGTTAATTTATTACATGACCACAAACTTCTCTTAACACTAAAATATTAAATATTTATATTACATATTTGTATTTAAATTAGTAAAATTTATGATTCAACTGTATTAGCACATCTGAGATTAAGGAAGTGTGTTTGCAGTGTTTAAGACAGGTCTCACCTTTCAAATTGTGTTATTCTGTCTCTTTGAGACAACGGTCATTTGTTAATTAGATGCACTGCCTAAATTGAAGCTTCAGGTATTCCATTGACTATAAAGACACCTCATGTATATTAGTGTCCTAGGTAATCAAGTGGTGCAATGACAACACCCATGCAAATGTGACGTCACTAGAAAGTCAACAATGTACTTTTGCAAGGACAGAATGAATAACTTGTTTTTAAAACATACACATTGCATAAACAGTCCTTGACATATAGGTCAGACTCGGAGGACCAAAATTAATTTCCTGTCTTAGGAGGGCAGGATTACTTTAAGTAATTTTTTTTATTATACAGTGCTTGCAATATTGGTTTTGCCTAACAACCTGTTTTGGACTCCAAAATAGTCATTAATGCAACTGCTCTACAGTCAGTGTAACTGATTATAAATCTTTGATTCATGAACCTATACATTGCACCTTATTTACTAGTTGTATGTATTTCAACAGAGCAAGAGGTGGACAACACGTTTGAAGAGCTGCTGGTCTTCATAACTGGGCTGACTTACTTCCACCACTGGGGTTCCCACAGTCCTGCAACATAGACTTTTACGATCAGGAGCCGGGGATGCGGCGCATCCCATACGCATCAACGTGCAGCTTATCCCTGTATCTTCCAAGAGGTGTTGCAGATGAAGATCAATTTAAAGATCTTATGAACGATGCATTAAAAGGATCCCTTGGATTTGGAAAGGTGTAGCTGCATACATGAACTGA